>NW_016806836.1:6077400-6097696 GCF_001698545.2 Rhinopithecus bieti
ATCATGGGGAGGGGGGAGGGGGGAGGGATTGCATTGGGAGTTATACATGATATAAATGATGAATTGATGGGTGCTGACGAGTTGACGGGTGCAGCACACCAACATGGCACAAGTATACATATGTAACAAACCTGCACATTATGCACATGTACCCTAGAACTTAAAGTATAATAAAAAATAAATAAATAAATAAATAAATAAATATATAAAAAAGAAATTTAGGAAAGGATGTGATCAGTCTGGAATTTTCATAACACCTCTCTGGTTTTGCTGTAGAGAAAAGAATGCTCAGAAATCAATATGATTCCATGTAAAACATGTATACTATATATATGTATAGCATATATATTTATGCATATGATACATCTGCATGTATTATACATGTATACTTATGTATATAATATAAACATTTATATATTATGCACATATATACTTAACTAAATTATATATACATATACCTATATATCATATATAATATTTTACACATATCTATACATTAGATTTATATGTCTAGCTGCATTGTGTAGACATATAGGTATTTATATGTATACCTATGTATATAAATATAGTCTAGATATTATATATACCTACATAGTATATAGATATATAATCCACTTAATGCATATTATACTTAGATGTGTGATACATACCTATATATTGTATATTATACATATATACTTAAGTGTACATTTATATACATATGAATAGTATACACAGATATCTATGTAAATTATATATGTGTTATATATACTCATGTGTAATATATGCCTATTTACATTACAAATATACTATTTATAGTATATATTATTTATAATCTATGTATATTTTATATACCAATGCATACTGTATATGTAATATATATACTTAAATATATCAGTGTAATATATACACCTGTATATTATACATATATATCATGCATATGTACCTATGTGAATATATGCATATGTATATTACATATATGCTCTTGTATAGTACATATGTGTGCGTGTGTGAATACCTACATGCATGGATACCTACATCAAAATGTCAACCGTGGTTAACTTTGGGTTGTGAAACTATAGAAAATTACTTTTCTTTCTTGTTTGTTTCTATTTTTTTAAATTATCATACTTTAAGTTCTGGGATACATGTGCGGAACATACAGGTTTGTTACTTAGGTATACACGTGCCATGGTGGTTTGCTGCACCCATCAACCCGTCATCTACATAAGGTTTCTGCCTTCCCTCCTACAGTTAATAGATATTACATGTTTTTTAAAAAGAAGAGAGGAGAAATAAAAGACGGTTGGATGTTGGAAGTGTACCCATACAGTTCATTTCCCCCTCGGCCAGAACACACCCTCAACTCTCTGCAACTATACTTGTCTCCTAGAAAGATCCCTGGGTGGGCTGCCATGTGGCCCCAGACCCCTCCCCTAAAGGACCTTTTAGTGATACACCTGTGTTCTTAGAGGGAAGATGCCCTTGCAGCCCAGTCTCCAGCTCTACTAGCAGCCTGGTTCCCCTGGGAAACAGTAGCCCAGAGAGTCTCAGGAGTTAATTAAAGCGCCACAGGAGCCTCAGCCTGCAGCAACAGCTGTGACTCTGAGCCAGCAGAAGGGCTCTCCATGGATACTGAAGCTAGGTCATCAGACACAAACAGGGGACTCGTGGGCCTCAAATCCAGAGGAGAAAACAGGACTTCCAACCCTCGTGCTTTCTAAAGAGCCAAGTTCCAGGTACTGGGGCTATGAATGGAGCCAGGAGGGTCCTCAACAGGTCCAGAGCAAGGATGCAGCCCAGGGGTAGCCCTGTGGTTTGCTCACCTCAGCCCCTGTGAGTGCCTGGCAACCAGAAGTCCGAGGAAACAAAGATTCTGTCCAGGTCTGAGAAAAGCAGAATTTTATGCACACATATATTGCCCTCCTGGCAATTTCCAAATGCACTGTCAGTAGGAAACTGTTTCCTGGACACTAAGACTAATCAAACGCCTGTTCTAAACACATTATGCAGGTATCTAACATAACCACATACATTAGTTTCTTATGGTTTTATATTCAATTCAGCAAAAATTTATTGAGCACAGACTCCATGCGAGACACTATGCCAGATGCTGTGGGAGCACTCGACAGATAACACAGTCCCTGTTTATCCTCAGCCCTCAGCAGGCATGTTCAAGGTGCGGGTTGGGGGTGAGGAGCAACTCACACTGATGACCCCAGTGGAAGGACCACTGCACTCAGTGCTACAGGAGAGACACAGCAACATAGGAAAGTGGAAGCGTGTGACTACTTCTGGCTGGGGGATTAAAAATGGTTTAATGTAGATCTAATTTTTCCTGAGCACCACTTCCATTATCTCATTTAATCTTTATAACAACCATATGGGATAGATATTATTATTATCCCCATTTTACAGATGAGAAAACTGGGACTCCAGAATAGCTAAATAGATGGCACACAGGTAGTCAAGTTTGACTAACCACTTAGGCTCCCTGGATGATATGAGCAGTTCTTCCCCAAGGGCATGAATCAGAGTAAATAAGGTTTATCAAAATGTACATGCCTATACCTCAACACAGATCTGCTAAATTGCAGGTTCTGAGGGTAAGTTTAAGGTATATGTTTTACAAAAGGTCTCCTGGTGAATCTGGTATGCATCTTGATTTATATCACACTATGAAAGCTTGAGTGGAATTTCAGAGGATGAGGGTGGGAAAGGCAAAAGCCTTCCAGATGAATAGAACTGGGTAAGCAAAAATGCAGAGCTGGGAAAGGGTAGAGCTTCTTTGGGAAATGTCGAGTGGCCTTAAGCATAGAAGTCAAAAGAAGAGAGAGATAGGGTCTACCAATATGGGGAGAAGAAGGTGGCTACCATATCACCAGTCCCGTTCCTGGACTGCTCAAATCCATACTCAGAGCTCAGCCATGCCCTATACTGTGTCCAAGCTGCCCTCAGGATGATCTGCTTGCACCATGGCTGAAAGAAACCAGCCTCTGTTGAGAGAGATAGGAAGGCCTGACATTATTGAACACCTACTAATTGCCAAGCACTGCATTTGAGCCCTTTGCATACATTATCATATTGATTCTTCCTAACAACTTTGAAAGTTTTGTATCGTTAGCTGCATTGTTTAAAAGATTAATGAGATTGAGTAATTTGCTTAAGGTCATATAGTCAATAAGTGACCTATCCAAGATTCAGCCTCACATCTGTCTGGCTTCAATGCTTGTGCTCTTCCCTCTGTGACTGAGTGCTTCCCGAAGTTATCAAAAGGGGCTCAGATGAGAGGAAGGTGAAGCTAGGCCATGTGGTGAACAAGGAATCGATGGAAACTGTTCTTGGGTAAAGACTGAAGGTAGCTGTTTTGTCTGGGTTTCCTTAAAAGCAAAGCCTGAGACAAGGATGCAAGTAGTTTGAGAGGTTATTTTAGGAAATACTAGGAGGGAGTAGGGAAGTGAGACAGGGAAGGGAAGGGAGCCAAAGAAGGAAGGAGGTTGCCACTGTGGTCAGCTGGGGCTCATTCCCACTGGGGGCCTCTGAGAGACTGTGGAGCACACCTCGGCACTGTCCCACTGAAGAACAAGGAGGCTGGGATCTTTACGCCCTTATTGTTTGATGGCTGTTCCCAGAGTACAAACTTCCCAGTACTTCCATGCTGCCCTGTTTGAGTGCTGAACATATTCCCTGGACCAAAGAACACCTTAAGGCCAAGAAATAGCTGGAAGCCTTTGGTGTACATGGGGACTGTCTGCAGGTGACCTCCAGGACTGGCTGACAGGATATGTGTAGGGTGTCAACAGCATCTTCTGCAATGAACGTGTTCAGTACTTGGGGACTAGAACAAAGCATAGTTTTGAGCAACCCCTCAGGACTTGGAAAGTAGGAAAATAAGATCTCCTGGTATGAAATAAATGTTTAAGATTAGCAAGAACTGAATAAAAAGAAACTGAGCAGAGGCAGGTGAATAGAATGATATGCCTCCTAGATCTGAAGGCCAAGGCTATAATCTGATCAGATATATTATTAAGATCTCTAAAGAAGTAGGTGTGGAGTGGAAGAGGGTTGGTCAACTGCAGGAGCACTGACCAAGTTTTCCCAGAAGTAGGGGTTGACTGAGCCTGTTTCAGGCCTGTCCACAGAAAAGCCCATGGTCAGTGGGTTGCGAGAATGTCCAGTCCCACTGGCCAGACAAACCCTACTGTAAGATGGACATATCTCACCCTGTGCCCTTAAACATCATAGTACCATCTACCCCGGTTTGAGGCCAGACATTTCCAGTACATTCCCATGTGAATCTAGTTCCAGAAAAAAACTCCTAGGAGGACGAGCTTGTACAGCAGGATCCTAGCTCAGTATCCTAACCTCAGTTAATGTGAATCTGCCCAAGGGATGGGCCTGCTCCTGATGCAGAAATAAATAAGCATCCAACTCTGCAGTCCAAAGTCCAGGGCCCAAACTAAAGTTTATTTTGACTGGCCTCACAGAACGCAGTCCTCCAGCCTTTCCTGGGCAACATCCCAAATTTGAACGGCCTGCCAGTGTCTTTTTTTCTATTTATGTTTCTACAGTAAACATAGTGAGGAAGCTTCAAGGAGAAGAAAGCTCAGAATCCAGGCTTTTGTTGTAATTAACAATCACAAGACTCAATCGCTAGTTCTTTGCTGAACATTCTCCTTGAGTGCGTGTGTGTGTGCGCGCGCGCATGTTTTAATCTGAATGTTTATGCACATGCATCTCTGCACGCACATGTATTTGTGTAAATGGATGTTTGTGTAAATATGTACATGGAAACAGCAAACATAAGCTCTGTAGTCCCTTACTAGTTCTGTGATCTCGAGCAAGCCATTAATAACCTCTCCAGGCATCACTTCCCTCACTTGTAAAATGAATGCAATAGTAGAGTCAACTTCACAGAACAGTTTGGGGGATAAAATGAGATACTACTTATAAAGCAGCTTAGCATAAGCCAAAGTGAGAATTCAGCCAATGCTAGCATTTGACTTTTCAGGTTACAATTTTTTTTTTTTGTAAGACAGAGTTTCACTTTGTAGCCCAGGCTGGAGCATAGTGGCACTGTCTTGGTTTACTGCAACCGCCACCTCCCAGGTTCAAGAGATTCTCGTGCTTCAGCCTCCTGAGTAGCTGGTATTACAGTCGCCCACCACCACACCCAGCTACCTTTTGTATTTTTTTTTTTTTTTTTTCTTAGCAGACAGGGTTTCACCATGTTGGCCAGACTGGTCTTGAACTCCTGACCTCAAGCAATCCCTGCACCTCGGCCTCCCAAAGTACTAGGATTACAGGCATGAGCCACTGCTCCCAGCCTTAGGTTACTATTTAAAGTGATTCTGTGTGTATGTGTGTAAGCTGTGGCCCCTTAGGATTCCACAGACATATATATCTGTGACTTTTGCTCCATGAGCCCCACATTATAATGTTGTCACCAATGGGGTTGGTCACAAAGTCAAGGGAACATCTAGAGAATGACCACAAAACCAGTGTAGTGTTCTCTGTGGGAATGATTGCCAAACCCCTGCAGAACAACCAAAGAGGAACCAAGAGCCAGAATAATGGAGAGAGAAATGGCCAAGTCATGGAGAAGTGTGTCCCTGCAATCAGTTCACAGGACATAGTGAATCAGCATGTGATTCCAAGGATCTTTTACACAGCATCCCCAGGCAGACCAGAAACCTCAAGCCAGCTGTGTTCATGGATACAAAATCCAAGTCTGTGCCTTGGGCAAATACAAACTGATGCTTTTCACTGGATTGCAGTTTGATGATAACATGCTCCCTACCCCCATCCAAAGATATCTAGGAAAAGAGATTTCAGAAAGACATCTCTCCCTCTTACCACATAGTGGGACTCTGGATGTGGCTGTTTATCTCCAGTCTCAGACCTAAGATGATTATTCTGATAAGCTGGAATGAATCTTGCAGCAGAAGGGGAGCTAGCAATAACCCTGCTGATTTATCACCCTTTTCAACCCAGTTGGGTTCCAAGAGAATAAATCTTGCTTGCCTCTGGCTAGGTACCCGCAATCATGCCATGGACCATGACTTTCATATCCCATTAACTCTGAATTACTCAGTCTGGGGCCGAGCTAAGAGGTAATTTAAAATGGCAAAAGGGGAAAAATGTTCTGATTTAGATCTGATAGAGACTGGATTAAGTCCTCTCATTTTTCAGGAGTTAAATGTGAGCTTTGTGGAGGGGGAGCACCCACGGGATGGGACTCCCGTGAAGAAGTTGTGCTGCAGATTAAATGAGAGGTGTGGAGGCAAACACGTGTTCCACGGGGTCTGTGGCTCCCTCCTCCTCAACCACGAGGCAGGGGCTGAGTTCCTCAGGAGAATTATTCTACTCAAAATCACCAATCTCTGGAGCATAAATGATCACAGCCCTTTAGGGTAGCAACTTGGCAGTACCTATCAAGACAAAAAGGGCTCGTACCTTCCAACCCAGATGTCTCACTACAGAAACACTGGACATGTGTTCAGGGGATGTGTATAAGGGTGTTTACTGTAGCCTCATGTATAATACTGAGGAATCAGAGACAAAAATAAAAAGGTCCCTCAATAGGGGAATGTCTTTGGAAAGGATGATATGCCTATTCTATGAGACAATAAGCACCCATTAAAGAGAATGAGGGGAAAGGTGGTCTGCGATAGGCATTGAGTGAAAAACATCAAGGTGCAGAGTAGTTTCATATGACATGCTTTTGTTAAAAAAAAAGAAAAATACTATTTGGAGATTAAATTGAAACCACTACTTTTCTCTGTCCTCAGTGTCTTAACACAAAAGAGATGCCTCTCTACCAGCAATCACGCAGACTCTGCAGTCTGAGCCACTTTGAACATCCCAAAATAAATTTCACAACCAGCCTGACCTTATTTTTAGTCTTTCTGATCAGGCCTTCTTGCCAGGACCACTTCTGATGCCCACCTAATATAGTTGGACTGCCGCAAAGACCATCAGGTCAGAGGAAAAGAAGAGAAGGCCTTTCTCAGCAAGCACTTACCTGGTACTCATCTTCTGAGTGCACGTAGAGAGTCACGCTCTCTTGGCACTGAATCACCTGCCCCAACAGCAGGGATAAGCCCTCAGGCTCCCCCATATGTGTGGACCTACTCTAGATGAGTATGTAGGAGGACTGTTGGCAACAGAAATTGCACTTTTTGCTCTTTAAGAGCAGAAAGTCCTTAGCCTGGCATTTAAGGCCCCCAGAAATGGTCATGCATTACTCAAGACAGAATAAGATATACTACAGTAACGTATAAACTCCCAAATCTCAGTGACTTAACATAACAAAGATATATTTGTCCCTCACTAAAACTCTAGTGCTAGTTAAGTAGCCATCCTCCAAGCAGTGACTCAGAGATCCAGGCTGCTACCCCTGTGGCTCTGCCATCTTGGTGTGTGACCTTCATGGTCACCACAACAGGAAAACAGAGACATGGAAGAGGCCCATGTGCTCTTCACTGCCTCAGCCCAGAAGTGACCTCCACTCAGTCCATTGGTCAGAATTGTCACATAGCCCCAGTCTAACCCCAAGGGAAGCTGGGAAATACAGTCTTCGTATGTCCCCAGGAAATAGAAACTGTGTACTCATAACATTGCCTCCACTCCAGGTCCCAATCCACCTTTCCAACTTTACCCCACACACACTTTCTCACTCACCTGAGACTCCAAGCTTCATCTACTCTGATATCCCCACCAGGGAAGAGAAATCAGACTCCAGACACATGGAATTCTACACATGCCTCTACACATGCCTAGTCGCTGCTCTGGGCTCCAAGCTCAATTTACTTGATATCCCACCAGGGAAGGGAACTCAGATCAGGACATGGAATTCTCCATGAAGTCTGCTCTTGTCTTTCTCGCTTAGTACTATTCATTCATTCATCCATTTGTTCATTCAACGAATATTTATTGCACGTTGATAACAGCCTTGCACTGTGCTAAATCCTGAGGAAACTAACAGTCTCTATCGTCATGAAACTTATAGTCCAGGGGCCCATTTTCACCAACTCTGCCTTCTAAACCCCACTGGGCTCTGCTCAGCTGATAGCCTATCTCTCTACTTCTCTAAAATTGTTGTGGGGGGGAGGGTGTTGCTGGGCTAATGCATGGAAGGGTCAAGCCCAGTGCCAGGCACAGGCAAATACTCAGCGACACGTAAATACCCAACAACTGTGAGTTGTTAGTAATAGTGGCCACCTTATTTCAGTGAGAACACTAGGAGGTTGCTCTCTCATTCCAGAGTCAATTCTTACCATTCCTCTGTACTTACTCCCTCGGCTGAATTTCCAGCCCCTCTTCATCACTTACTCGTAGGAGAGGACCCTGTCTATAAACTTAGCATAAGCCAACTGACAGATTTAATAGGAGCTAAAGTTTCTTTTGAGCAGTATCTGAAATTTATTTATTTTGGGCTTTGAGAAAAAACTGGTCTCTTTTAGTATTTGGGGGTAGGGAGGAGGTCTGAGCCTCCTTAAAGGAGTTCATGGACCTTATACCAGATACATTTACACAACTAATCAAGAATGAAGAATGAAATGGATTGTAAGACCCTATGGACTCACTATGCTCAGATATCACCTCCCCACAGAGGCCTTCCCAGACCACCCTGTATAAAAACATCATCCACATCATTCTCTACTCTTTTAGCCATTTTTAGTTTTCCTCAAGCTATTTGTCACAACAACAACAATAAACCTCTTCCGAGATTTAAAAACCCCTCAGCCTGGTGAGCAGCCCATTGCCATATCACCAAGGGCACTGACTGGCCCTAAATACCAGAACTAGGTTCCTGGAGGACAGAGAACGGGTAAAGTTATTCTTCGTACTTTCTCTGGTGCTTAAATCTGGAAGCATACATGTCCCCTGAACATGCACCTTGACTGAATAAATTTTTAAAAACAGGATGGCAGAAAGATCATTAAGAAGCATGCTTTTGCATCTCAACTTTCTAAATTATGTTAAACTTCAGAATTTCTGTAGGCGCCTGTTTATAAATAAGATTAGATTCATCCAAAATTGAGTTATTCTTCATGCTTGGTTAGTTATTACTGGGAATTTAAAAGTACTTATTTGGATAATATCCAGGTCATTTGGAGTCGGCATCTTCTAAAAGTTGGGCCTGTTACAGATAAACACCCATGCTGTGCTCCAGGCACAGAAAGTAGCAAAATGGTTCATTTCCTAGAATATCAGACGAAAGGACAACTCCTCCCCCACCCCCTAAATATACCCTTCCTCTAAACAAAATATTCAATACCTAGTATGAGACTGCATTTGTGTCCCAACATGGGTTTCTGTTAACACACCTCATGCTGCTTTTAAAAATCAGATAGATTGGTTAAATCCTTTTAAGAAAATTAGGCAAGCAAAGATGCCATTAGTGCTAGAAATCCATCACATACATAACAGAAACATAGTAATTATTTTTAAGGCCATTCTTTTTTATGATGCTTGTCATTTCTGGGTATTAGCTCAAACAGACAAAACTTGGAACCTCTTTAGGAGATGCCCTAAGTATCAAACATAATATAATTTGCCACAAAATGTGCTGGTTTTTTATCTTCCTTACAATTCATTTGTCAGTTATACATAGGATGACAATATAATTTACTTCCCAAAGACACTTAGGAGAGTGAAACGGGCTCTATTAATATGAATAATGATGCCAGGACAACAAACCAGGCATATAATTGTCCTAGCTTTGTAAGGGACTAAGCCAGGCTCCGTAGGGTAAATGTCCTGAAATCCTGAAAGTTAACTGTGGAAAGAAATGCTGGAGCTAGATCAGGGATCAGTACACTTTCTCTTAAAGGGCCAGATAGTAAATATGAAGCGTTGCAGGCCAAGGGGCCAAATGGGGGATACAATATCATGTAAGTATTTACATAATCATTTAAAATGTAACTATTTAAAAATGCAAAAATCATCCCTAGCCATGGGTTGGATTTGGCCCATGGGCCTGAAATGGCCAACCTCTAACACAGAGCATTGGGGACATTAAATGTTAAGCTCAGAAGCTTGGATTTAATTCTGCGGCCAGTAGCTTCCTGAATGATTTTTATTTTAGGAGTAGAAACTTGTTCTCAAATGAAATCTTATATGGAAGCCCAATATATATGCAAAACAGATAAAAATGGTTGTGCTGTGTTTGAAATGGGAATGAGGGAAGCAGCGAGCACAACCTCTGTCACCCTCAGCGGCAGACTCAGAGCCCCCAAGGGGGCCTGCCCATCACGATTTTCAAACCACAGCCACAGTCGGTGGGGTGCCATTAAAGACTTCTGAGGAGAGAGGTAAAGTGATCACAGCTGTGTTTTACAACAATCATTCTATGCACAGTATGAAGGATGCATTGGAAGGTAGAATGCCTGGGGGCAGAGGGGCCAGTAAGGAGGGTCCAGCCTGGCAGAGCAAGGATTGCAAGGATGTTTCTAAAGCAAATATCAGGGGCATAAATGTGGGTCTGAGGGAGATTCAGACATTTAGGCAGGACCAACTCCATGGGCATGGGCCCTGTGCGGTCTCACATGGCCCATGCACAGAGGGACCCACACTTGGTTTAATGCTCTGCTATAACCATATTGAAATTCCCAATTATTTTTCAATCATGGCTCTGCATTTTCACTTTGCACTGGGCCCCACAAATTGTGTCACCAGTCCTGCATGCAGGGATAACTGAATCCACAGATGCCTGAGCACACATATCTGTACCTTCCTCCCACTGTCCTATTGTGTTAGTCCATTTTACATTACCATAAAGGAATGCCTGAAGTTGCATAGTTTAAAAAGAGATTGATTTGGCTTGTGGGTCTACAGGCTGTACAAGCATGGTACCAGCATCTGCTCAGCTTCTGTGAAGCCTCAGGAAGCTTATAATCATGGTGGAAGGCTAAGGGCTAGCAGGCATGCCACATGGAAAGAGAAGGAGAAAGAGAGACAGAGGGAGGAAGTGCCACACTCTTTTAAACAATCAGATCTTGTGCGAACTAATATAGCCAGAACTCATTCTAAGAACTAGTATAGCAAGAACTTACCATGAGGGTAGCATGAAACTGACATCTGAGAAGAGACACACAGTCCATAAGGTCTTACAATTCATTTCATCCTTTATTCTTAATTAGTTGTGTAAACATATTTGGTATAAGGGATCCACCCGCATGACTCAAATACTTCCCATAGGCCCACCTCCAACATTGGGGATCATATTTTGACAAAAGATTTGGAGGAGACAAACATCCAAACCGTATTGTTTTCTCCTTGACCCCCCCCCCCCCATCTCATATCCTTCTCTTATTGTAAAATATAATCATCCTTTAGTTCCCTAAAGTATTAATTCCTTCCAGCCCCAACTGAAAAATCCAAAGTCCAAATTTCATCTGAAACTCAAGATATAGCTGTGAGCCTGTAAAATGAAAAACAAGTTATTTACTTCCAAGATACAGTGGTGATACAGGCACTAGGTAAACATTCCTATTCTAAAAGGGAGAAATCAGCTAAAAGAAAGGGAAAACAGGCCCCACACAAGTCCAAAACCCAGCAGGGCAGACATTGAACCTTAAAGCTCCAAAATTATCCTTGACTCCATGTCCCACATCCAGAGCACAATGGTTCAAGGGGTGGGATCCCAATGCCTTGGCAGCTCTGCCTCTGTGGCTTGGCAGGGTGCAGGCCCCAAGGCTCCTCTCACAGGTTGGAGTTGAGTACCTGTGGCTTTTCCAGGCTGAGGCTGCAAGCTGCTGGTGGCTGTATCTTTCTCAGGTCTGGAGGATGGCAGCCCCTGTCCCACATCTCCACTAGGCAGTTCCCTGGTGCAGATTCTGTGTGGGGGGTCCAACCCCACATTTCCCTTCCACACTGCCCTAGTAGAGGCTCTCTGTGGGGTTCCACCCATGTGTCAGGCTTCTGCCCAGGCACTCAGTCTTTCTGACACATCCTCTGAAATCTAGGTGGAAGCTTCCAAGCTTTTCTCACTTTTCCATTCTGCCAGCCTGAAGACTTAACACCACATGGAAACCACCAAAGCTTTCGGCTTGCACCTTTCAGAGCAGCAGCCCGAGCTATATGTGGGACCCCTTGAGCTGAGACTGGAGCCAGAGCTGCCACGATGTGAAGAGCAGGGTCATGAGGAAGCACATGACAGTGGCACTCTGGGTCTGACCCCCAAAACCATTCTTTCCTTTGGACCTGTGATTGGAGGGGCTGCCTCGAAGATTTCTGAAATGAGTTTGAGGCCTTTTTTCCATTGTCTTCATTTTCAGCACTTGGCTCCCTTTTACTCTTGCAAATATCTCTAGCAAGTGGTTGCTGCACAGCCAACTTGTATTTTTCTTCTGAAAATACTCTTTCCCACTCTACCTCATGGCCAGCTTGCAAATTTTCCAAATTTTATGCTCTTCTTCCAAGTATAAGTTCTAATTTTAAGTCATTTCTTTGTTTCCACATCTGATCACAGGTTGTCAGAAGCAGCCATGCTACATGTTGAAGGCTCTGCTGCTTAGAAATTTCTTCCATTAGTCTACCATCATCAGTCTTAAGTTCACCCTTCCACAAATTGCTTGAGCCTGGGCACAATGCAGCCAAGTTCTTCGCTAGGGCATAACAAGGGCAAACTTTGCTCCAGTATCCAATAATTCTTCATTTCCACCTGAGACGGCCTCAGCTTAGGCTTCACCACCCGTATTTCTATCAGCATGTTGGTCACGACTACTTAACCTGTTTCTAAGAAGTTCCAAACTTTCCCTCATTTTATTGTCTTTTTCTGAGCTCTCCAAAATCTTCCAACCTTTGCCCATTTCCCAGTTCTAAAGCTGCTTTCACATTTTCAGGTATCTTTATATGAATGCCTCACTCCTGGTATCAATTTTTTCTCTCTAATTAAAAAGGGAAGCATGGCATAAACATTTGGAAAATCTTCAGCCTGGCCACGTCATAGAGAAACGGCCTTTTCAGGAGAGGAATACGAGTAGGCTGTGGAGCAACCACTTGCTAGAGAGATTTCCATGACTAAAAGGGATCCAGGTACTAATATCCAAGACAACAGGAAAAAAGCCTTGAAGGCATTTCAGAAATCTTGGAAACAGCCCCTCCCATCACAAGTCCAGAGAAAGAATGATTTCAGGGCCCAGGCCTGGGACACTACTGCCCTGTGTCACCTTCAGAGACTGCTACTCCCATCATAACTGCCCCAGCTCCAGCTGTAGCTCAAAGGGTACCTGGTACAGCTTGGGCTGCCACTTGGAAGAGCACAAGCCACCATAAGCCTTGGCAACCTCCATGTGGTGTTAAGTCTACAGGCTGGCAGAATGCAAGAGTGAAGGAGACTTGGTTCCTTTCCCCTAGATTTCAGCAGATGAAACAGAAAGCCTGGGTGCCTAGGCAGAAGCCTGCCACAAGGGTGAAGTCCTCACAGAGAGCCTCTACTAGGGCAGTGTAGAGGGAAAATGTGGGGTTGGAGCTCCCACACAGAGTACTCACCAGGGAACTGACCAGTGGAGCTCTGGAGAAGGAGCTGCCATCCTCCAGACCCGAGAACAATAGAGCCACCAGCAGCGTGCAGCCTCAGCCTGGAAAAGCTGCGGGCACTCAACTTCAACCCATGAGAGCAGCCTTAGGGCTGCACCTTGCAAAGCCACAAAGGCGGAGCTACCCAGGGCCCTGGGATCCCACCCCTTGCACCAATGTGCTCTGGGTGCAGGACATGGAGTCAAGGAAGATAATTATGGAGCTTTAAGGTTTAATGTTTGCCCTACTGAGTTTTGGGCTTGCACAGGGCATGCTGCCCTTTCTTTTGGCCAATCTCTCCCTTTTAGAATGGGGATGTCTACCCAATGCCTGTACCACTATTGAATCTTGGAACTAAATAACTTGTTTTTAACTTTAGCGATTCATAGATGGAAAGAACTTGCCTTGATTATAAAATCAGACTTTGAACTTTCAATTTTTCAATTCATGGTGGAACAAGTTAAGACTTTGGGGGACTATTGGGAAGGGATGATTGTATTTTGCAATGTTTGAAGGACATGAGATTTCAGCGCCCAAAGGCAGAATGATATGGTTGGGATATTTATCTCCTCCAAATTTCACGTTGAAATGTGATCCCAAATGTTGAAGGTGATCCCTAGTTGGAAGTGAGCCTTTGGGTCATGGAGGTGGATCCCTCATGACTGGCTTGGTGCTCTCACCTTTGTAACGAGTTCATGCAAGAGGTAAAGAGTTAAAGAGCCTAGAACCTCTTCCTCTCTCTCTCAACATGTGACATGCCTGCTATCCCTTCCCTTCCACCATGATTGTAAGCTCCCCGAGGCTTCACCAGAAGCTGAGCAGATGTTGGCACCATGCTTTTACAACCTGCAGAACCATGAGCCAAATAAACCTCTTTTCTTTATAAATTACCATGCCTCAGGTATTCCTTTATAGCAATGCAAAACAAACTAATACTCCTGGCGAGGGACACTCTGTATAATCCCTGAGTCGCAGATTGCCCCTCCCACATGCTGCCTCACCCTCTCCAAGCACTCATAATACCATCTGTCCTCCCTCTGGTGCATCCTAGAATCACCAGTCACAGCTGATTAGTCCCAATTCCAAATCTCTGACATCCAAATTCAAATCAAATCTTTACTCACTGCCAGGTGCCCAGCAGGACTATCACAGACCAGGAGCTGCTTTCTGCTGACCAGCCAGGTAGTCCATGAATACAAAATCCTAAGGGTTGCCTTAGGTTGGGCTTCATTAGGAGTAGACGCTGAGACAAGGATTCAGGTGACAGTCATGCATTTGTGATGTGATCCCAATAGCCCCAAGAGGGAGTAGGGAATGGGACAGGAATTAAAAGTAAGCCAGAAAAGAGGGCTGGTTACCACTTTGGGCCACTGGGCCCAATCCCATTAGGGATCCTGAGACTGTGGTTACATCCAAGGATTTTTCCCCAACTGGCTGGCAAGTAAGCTGGGGTATTTATCACCAACTCCCAGCCCTCATTAATCGAGTTGTTCCTGGGGTCCCCAGAAATTCTGGCTGCTCCACATGCATGGTGAACAACCATCTGTGACCAAAAAATGCCCTCAGACAGAGACACAGAGCTGCCACCACATACCGGAATAGTTTGCCGGTAACCTCTAGAGTGGGCTGAAGGTAGCGGGGTATCTGAGCATGGCACCAACAACGTTTGCTCTACCCTCAGGGCCACTGTAAGGAACAATAAATATTTGAGGAAGCAAGTAGACTTTGAGCACTCCCAACATCTGAGACTACACCAGCCATGATTACTTCAGCCAGTTATTTAAAATATACTAACTGAACACCTATTATGTCCAAGTTCCGCTTTTATGTAGAGCACTATAATAGACGTTGTGGAAAAAGGCCACAGAATCACAATTTACAACCAGGCCCTGTCATTTATAAGGGCCACACTGCACAAAAACACTCAGCCACCAGAGGCCAGGACCACCTCACTTTAGTTTAATACGTCGATCTCAAAGGCATCCTTGTATCCCTGGGAATTCCCAAGACTTCTTTCAAAATGTTTCTCGGGAATGGGGGTCTGAAACACACAGAGAAGAGAGAAAGGAGAAAAGTCATCTCAGAAATTCCTATTTGAAAGAAACACAGTGCCATGTGTTTGAATGACATCAGAGTGTTTTTGTTCAGCAAAACATTTAGGATCTCTTTGTTGACTGAGATGTTTAACTTTTAAAACATACAAGATGACCCTCGTAGGCTGCTGGTAAGATTATAAAATGGTTCAGCCATTAAAAAAAAAGCCTGAGAGTTTCTCAAAAGGTTAAATAGAGAGTTACCAGATGACCCAGTAATTCCACTCCTAGGTATATACCCAAGATAACAGAAAACATATGTCTGCACATAAACTTGTATGTGAACATTCATAGCAGCAATATTTATAATAGTCTAAAAGTAGAAATAACCCTAGTATCTATGAGCTAATGAATATATCAATAAAATGCAATATACTCGCACAATGGATTATTCAGCTCTAAAGCGAAACAAAGTGCTAGCATACACTACAACATGGCTAAAGCTTCAAAATATACTGCATGATTCCATTTATTTAACATGTTCAAAGAGGCAAATCTATAGAGACAGAAAGTGGGTTAGTGGTTGCCCCTCCTAACAGGAGGTTAGAGAGAAACAAAAAATGGCTGCAAGGCACAGGGTTTCTTTTGAGGGTGGTGACAGTGTTCAATTTGTGGTGATGGTTGCACAGCCCTGCAAACATCCTAAAAAACATTAAATTGTACACTTTAAATAGGCAAATTGCATGATATGTGAATTCTACCTCGCTAAAGCCGTCATTAAAAAAAGATGCCGTGAAGTTTTATTGGAGATTAATTTGCACTCTTCATTGACACTTAGGATGTATCAGTAAATAAATAGGCAATATCACTGCCCTCGAGGATCTGATATCCCCAGGAGGAAAGTAGACAATGAATCCTAAATGGGACATACAAATTATGTGATATGTTGTTGTGGAAGATAATCAGCAATGTGGGAAAAAATTAAGCAGAGTAAGGAGAAAAGAAACTGCAGGTGTCTGATAGAGCCTGGTAGTCAGGCTAGACGTCATTGAAAGGGTGACATTTGGCCAAAGGCTTGCAGGAGGTGGCCATGAAGATGTCTGGGGAAAGAGCATTACAGGTAGGGGCGCTGCCAGTGCAAACACGTGGAGGCAGGAGTGTGTTGACACATTGGAGGAATAGCCAGGAGGTTAGTCAATCATCGTGAGCAGGGAGAGATTAAGGTCAGAGTGAGGGTGATGAGCTTAGAGAGGTAACAGGAGGCCTTGCAAGCCCTTGTCAGGCCAAGCAAGTGGGGAGCCCTGATGATGACTCAGATCAGATGCACAGTTTCAAAGGGATGCGATGTGATAGAACCTGATGGGACAAGTAGAGGCTTTTCTTTCCTCTGCATAGTGGCTCACCCAGTTGGGAACCAGGGTTCTTGTCCATTTTCCCCTGAGCAGAGGAAACAGGTAGCCTGGAGCACATTCAGGCAAGGGAGGGGGGATGTATCATGAGGATTTGACAAGCTCTAGCCCCCAAAAGCAAAACTGAGAAGTCAGGAAGCAGCAGCGTGATGGGAAGGTGCAATTTCACCATCTAATAACCTCAGATGTTTATAATTTTCAGCTTCCAATTTTTGTATCATCATGGTCAATTACAGGTCACAAATGGTTTCCAAAGTGGGCTGCCCAGGGAGGCAGTTGTGCAAATCCATTTTCCACAGTCATTCCACTCCCAGGCTGCTCAGTTCCCAAGATATACTTTGGAGCAAACCATGTCAGAGCATTCAGAGGGATAGTGAGAAGGAGGGGAGCTCCCCCAACCCTGGTTGCATGAAAAGAAATGAAATCAGCCCAGTGTCTCGGTCCCAGATGGTATTTCCATCCCTACTCTGCTAGGTACATGCTGTGTGACCTTGGCTCAGTCACCTTACCCCTCTGGGTCTTTTCCTATACAGAATAGCCAGACCTGACTTAACTCACAAGGGATGTTGTGAGATACCTCATGAAATGCATCATGGAAAACTCCATATACCAGACCTCAGCCATGTGTCTGGTCTTGAGCTCTTTCATTTTGTTTAATAGTTTTATTGAGGCGTAATTTATATATCATAAAATGTACTCATTCTAAGAGTTCAAATTAATGACTTTTAGTGAATTTACAGAGTTGTGTAACCATCACCACAATCCCAATGTTTAGAATATTTCTATCACCCCCAAAAATGGTATCGCTGTAAAAATTCTTTGCAGTTAAGAGTCCCATATAGAATAACATCAGTTTAATGCTGTATAAGGCAAAAGAGAAAAATAGTGACTTATTGGGTTGGATCAGGTGAAATAACAATTTTTATAGGTTTAAAAGCTTCAAATATTAGCAATTTCAAAGGTTAGCCATCTTCAAAAATTTACAAATACAGTACTACAAAATTAAAATTTGCATATCAACTCAAATACTATATATGATTGCCCATGAACTGCTTACATTGTGAATTTATACGTTGTAAATTATATGGAAAACTATGTATGTTGGACTTTGTGAATGACTGAAAGGATTTGTAAATTTTTTTAAGGGGGAAATTTTGACTATGCTCAGTTTTCGCCTTAGGCACTGTCCTTAGAAAGAAACCTGCACAAGGGGTACCCGCTTTGATTCAGTTGCAGCTAGCACCTTCAATTTGTAGTTGAAAAACAAAAATAAAGCTTAAAAAATGTAGATAAGCTATTCATGCACTGCCAACCACACCACACTGTCTCAAGAAATGTGAATACAACTTTATAAGTAGAAACATCTTGTATCTATAGCATAAAAGGATCATGGTTTGTATTTTCGTGCTGACTTTTTTTTTTTTTTTTTTTACTTTTTTTTGAGACAAAATCTCACTGTGTCACCCAGGCTGGAGTGCAGTGGCGTGATCTTGGCTCACTGCAATACCTGCCTCCTGGGTTCAAGCGATTCTTGTGCCCCAGCCCCCCAAGAAGCTGAAATTGTAGGCGTGTGCCACCACACCTGGCTAACTTTTATATTTTTTGTAGAGACAGGATTTCACCATGTTGGCCAGGTTGGTCTCAAATTCCTGGCTTCAAGCGATCTGTCTGCTTCGGCCTCCTAAAGTGCTGAGATTACAGGTGTGGGCCACCGCACCCAGCCTCATGTTTACTTTTTTGTCTCTATTCTCCACTAGTGTCTAAGATATGTGAGAAAAGACATGAGACCTTGTTTGCACCTCTATATCTCCAGCACCTAGCTACACAGCATTTGCCATATGGTAGATGCTCAATAAATACTGAATGAATGAAATAAATTTTGTGGAGAAGGAAGATCCTGATTCATATATGTAAACAACCCACCCCTACTTGGCCACATACACACACAGGAACTGGCATGGCATCACCACAGACACTAAAAGATAGTTTGTGAGCAATGACTGCATGAACAGATCCAAAAGGCTCTTATATCAATGTAAGGCAGATCCATTTTAAGCCAGCTCAAGCCTGGCAGAGACACTTCCTACTCGAGAACACAGAACAGCCTGCCTTCCAGCACCAAAGTCAGGAGTTTCTGATTCCAAACCTGGGAGGAAAATGAAGGCTGAGAGAAGAGGCATTTCAAAGAGTGCCACACCACACTGGGTGGGCACCTGGGGTCTTTAAAGAGTCAGAAGCCAGACCTGTGACCAGGAAAGGTCTCGAGGGAAACTGCCCAGAGAAGCCGGGAGATAAGATGCTAAAGCTGGTGCAAATGCCGCTCGCCAGGCTTCCCACGGCTTGCAGTCAAGAGAGATCTGTGGGGATGTAGGAAGACCTGGGCTGCAGGGTAGGAACAGTACTACTACTTAAGTTCAGGCTAGTTTATACAACCCCATAGAGAAAAGATGCTACAAGCCGTTCCACCACCACCACAGCTCTTCCTTAGCTTCCCCAAAGGGAAGAGGTATCTCCAGTCTAACTGACCAAAACCTAAGACATTGATTAAACAACAGTGCTAACGGGCCGGGTCACTGCATTAAAAACCTGGGTGGTTCTTTGCTTCCTGCCTCCAAGTGGGAGTGCAGACTTCTGCACCAGTAGGTACCAGTCACTGTCTCTGCTCCTAATAAGGCAGTTTTGTATCTCCCACTGGGTGTCTGCTTTTAGCACATAACTCCCCCAGGAAGCCCATCAGGCTGGAAGAAGTGATTGGCATTTCTAGGCTCATCGTATTATTGAATGTTTTAAAATTCTGGCAGAATCTCCAGCCTGCCTAAGGTGTCCAAAACGGTGAAGAGTGATCAACTGTGGAGGGTGGGATACAAGAGACAAATGGGGGCAGGGGTTTTCACATTATCACTTTTCATACATACTTTGGGTTTTTTTTTTTTTTTTTTTTCATGTTTTACCATAAGCCTATGGTACATCATAATTTAAAAATAATTATGGGGTTAGAAAATGGCATATGACACAAATCCAAATTTAAAAGTCAACAACCAGCATCCTGCTCCAAATAACTGTACAGCACTTATGAAAATCATATGCATCCCCCATTTGAGAAAACCAGGAAGATAAACTCCCTATATGCTGCTAACTCAGATTCAGTGTCAATTAACCTCTCAAGTCCTCAGTTTTCTCATCTATAAAATGGACATAATCATTCCTGCGTTTATGACAATGCATAGCAAAATATTCCTTAGGCATAAAGGGATATAACGTATGTCTTCATGGTGAGCATTTCTGGCATTGTCTAGGAAATTGGGTGATTTAAAGCAGTTGGCCTGTTTTTTTTAAAAAAAAAAAAAA
>NW_016806836.1:6097949-6104088 GCF_001698545.2 Rhinopithecus bieti
TATATATATATATATATGGCTGTTAGCAAGAGGTTTATTTATTTATTGAACAAGCAAAGTGCCTTCACAGCCTTCCTACACTTACAGTTGAGGATAACTATGACATATTATGCGCAATGTCTATTATACAAGCACAGTCCTGCACACAGAAAGCACTCACTACACATTTGTGGAATAAGCACTGATTATGTAAACAGCTCTGCTAAAGAGATAACACAATCACTATTTTCACAGAAGAGAAAACTGAGGCTCAGAAAGACAGTGGAAGAACCTCTGTGCTGACGATAAAACAATTTTCAACCAAACTCTTCCCTATTTCTACAGATTGAAAAAGAGAAGTGAAGGAGGTAGAATAGGAGATGAATTGGTGCTTAGCTCAAAGTCGGGAGGAGAGGCCATAAAGGAATTAGAGAAGGAAGAAGCTACCAGAAGCCAAGTGATAAATTTCTATTTGAATTAAGTTGCAGAAATTTAAAGAATGCCATTTTGGTAGATAAATGTGTGTGCTGTCTGTTGTCAAGAAATGAACATTGAGTATCTTCTTGTTTCCTTACCTGCCATGGCAACCAGAAAGCTCTGAATCAGATTCATTGCTTGAGTAACAATCAGTACAGAGTTTAAGAGCACCTACTCTTTCTTTCCCTCCCAGAGGAGCTGTTTTCTGCTTTGTGCTTCTCTCTGCCCCATGGAAACACCCAATCCTCACCCTGAATGTGAAGCAGCATGGGAGAATTTTCACATATTGTATTAATTGGCCCGTTCTTTGATTCCTCATATTTCACTAGCCCTACACTAATCATGGGAGTAATACCAACTACAATTAGGCATCATAAGTATAATGATTTCATTAAAGCTCCTTTAATGGATCCAGACATGTACACTTTATCACCTTGTGATAATTGGAGTTGCTGAATTACAGTAATAGAGCAACTGAAGGTAATTTCCTATTTGGCCAAAGTCAGTCGACCTCCCCCGGGCCTCCAATTACCATATTTCTTCCTGGAATCAGGTCTCCCTTCTACTCAGGAGCTGCTGCAAGCTCCAAGCTATTACGATGGGCTCTAAGCTTGCATGGGAGTTGTGAAGTTCTAATTTTCTCATTACACAACCTCATCTGTCAGCTATTTTCTGGTGGGCCTGCCCTGTTCTTTAGTGTAGGTGATAAATAGGCGTGAACATCTTAGCGAGCAGAGAGGCAAATAAACATCTAAAAATAATCAGGCCTTGAGAATCTTCTGTCAGATAGTGTTATGGGTCAGAGGAAACCAGAGCAAACCACAGACTGAAATGTGGAGAAAAGGCTGAACCCAACCTGCCCTCTTTCACTCAGAATCACAATGACAGTACTAGGTAATCTCTTCTGCTACACAGAGAGTCTCAGAGGGTTCTTTAGACAGTGCTGTCAAACTCTGTAAAGTAAGTTGATAGTATACCATCCACTGAGCACCTAGGAGGTGTGCTATAGTGTGTGAAGGCTTTAAAATATTGATTTTTTTTCTAAATCAGGAGAACAGTTTACATTATGCACATTTACTCATTCATTCAATCTTATTAAATGAAATTACAACATGTCTGGCATGCTGTAAGCACCAAATAAGTGTTAGTGACCATCTCCTATTTATTCATACAATGGCTCAATGTCTACACTGAGCCAAGCACCATGATAAACATCAGAGGTACAACTGTGAATGAGACAGACACAACCACTGCCTTCAAGTTGTTTGCAGCCTAGTTGGGTATAGATACTATACAAATCAGCCTAAATATATTGATGTTATTGTCATTACAATGAATGTAGTGAAGGAAAGTTCCAGGTCCCATAATAAGACAGAATAAGGGACATGACTTAGTGTAATACAGAAGGAGAAGGCAGTGAGAAAGTGATCTTTAAGTTAAGACTAAGAAGATAGACAGGTGAAGAGGTAAGAGGAAGAATGTTTCAGAAACATGGAATAGCATGGATGGAGGTTTTTCATGCAGGAAGGAGCTGTGTAATAAACAAGGAAAGGGATGGTTTGTCTGAAGATTAATGAGCAATGATGGGGAGGTAGCAGACACAAGATCCCACAGGGCTTTGTATGGCATGGTGAGAGTGTGAATTTCATCCACTCAGCCACAGGCAGCCACTGAAAGATTGACGACTGGTCAGTCGGGGATTGGCTCTGAATGACTAATCATCATGATTTATATGACTTCTAGATGAATTGATCAACAGCCAATCCATCCCGAAATGTTTATTTAGAAACTACTGTATGAAAATCACTTGTGCAATGATGAAGAAAGCATGAAAAATCTCCCATTATTTCCTGTATTATTTAAAACGAACTGTTTGGCCAGGGTACAAGGTTCAGCAGAGAACTGGAGGAGGATGAGGTTGAAAGGAATGCAACTTAAAATGCTAAGACAGAAATTGGATTTTAGAATTTTTTTTTTCTTTTAGACAGGAAAAAAGAAGCGTAGAAGCCAGGGAGAAGTTAATCTTGTTGATTATCTTTCATCTGCCAGGCACCTGTATTGGATATTTTATACAAAGATTATCATTTAATAACCAAAACTCTGAGAAATTAATTTAAGCATCTCTGCCTATTTATCCTCAACATCAAATTTTTAGTTATGAATGCAAAAAAGGAAAATAAATTGCTCAAGCTGAGCTTAAGATGCTGACCACTGCCTTCCCATCCTCACCTTTGTTTAAGATATTTTAACTCTTCCTACATCCTTGCTACCACACTGATATTCCCACACACAACTCTCAGCCATAATTGACCACCTTGAGGTATCTCACCCAGGGAATCTATCCCATAGACCATGGTGAGGTGATCAAGTTCACTCTACTGAGGATCTGAACCAAGTGAACCAGAGTTTGGGTCCATTAGGAGATGGTAGGAGTTCAAAACCAAAGCCAGAGCCACATGAGTCAAAGCTGAAGTTGTGGAGAGCAGAGGAGTCCTGAGCAACAGAAATCTCAGCTGCAGAGATGCAGATGAGGAAAGCACAGGGCACAGTAAAATGCAGGGACAAAAGGCCTCATAGCCTCCTCAGAGACAGAGGGCATAAACTCAGCTTTCCAAATCTTATACCCTCAACCTATGTTCAGTTATCTATTGATCTGTAACAAATCACCCCAAAACTGAGCTGTATGAAGGAATAATAATCATATTATTCTTATTTCGCACATTTCTGGGGTTGGCTGGGCTCAGTGAAGTGCTCCTCACTTGAGGTCTGTCACGTGGTTGCCATCAAACAGTGGCTGACGCTGCAATCAATGGATGGATGGATGGCTCACTTGCATCTTGGAGGCCTGAGTTGGGAAGATCACACAGGTGGAGCTGAAACAACTTGGGCTCCTCGGGCATCTTTCTCTATCTCTACATGGTCTTTCCACATGGGCTCTCCTTCAAGGTAGTTTCAGAAACCTGTAAGTCTTCCTGGAAGCTGCTCAATGCTCCAAAGGCCTGGGTCTGCCGAGAGAGCTGGGCAGAAGCTGCATTGGCTTTTATGACCTCGCCTAGGAAGTCATGAGGCATCCACTCCTGATGCATTCTACACTCAGCAGCAAGGCATGGAGGCCAGAAGTAGTTTAGGGGAGGTGAAACAGACCCGCTCTATTCATGGAGAAATGTCAAGTAATTTGTAGATAGGTTTTTGAACACCACAGCCCACCTATATACTTTGTCTCTTGCTATTTGATGCCAGTGAGATGCTCCTTATTTATCTAAATTAAAACACCTCTTTACTAGTGAGGATGGATTTTCATACAACCAAATGTGTCCTGATCAAAACACAAGATATACAGGCATTATTATTATTATTATTATTATTATTATTATTATTATTAATTTTGAGACAGAGTCTTACTCTGTCACCAAGGCTGGAGTGCAGTGGTGCAATCTCGGCTCCCTGCAACTTCCACCTCCTAGGTTCAAGGAATTCTTTTGCCTCAGTCTCCCAAGTAGCTGGGGACCACAGGCGTGTGCCACCATACCCAGCTAATTTTTGTACTTTCAGTAGAGACGGGGTTTCACCATGTTGGCCAGGCTGGTCTCGAACTCCTGATGTAAAAGTTGCAGCAGGTTATCCAGAAGATCTAGCTAAGATCATCAATGAAGGTGACTATGCTAAATGACAGATTTTCAGTGCAGATGAAACAGCCTTCTGTTTGAAGAAGATGTCATCTAGGACTTTCACATCTAGAGAGAAGTCAATGCCTGCTTTCAAACTGCTAAGGAATGGGTGACTCTCTAGTTAGGGGCTAATACAACTGACAACTTTAAGTTGAAGCCAGTATTCATGTACCATTTTGAAAATCCAAGGGCCCTTAAGAACCATGCTAAATCTACTCCGCCTGGCTCCATAAATGGGACAACAAAGCCTGGATGACAACACATCTTTTTACAGCATGAGTTACAAATATTTTAAGCCCACTGTTGAGATTTGCTCCTCGGAAATAAAAGATTCCTTTCAAAATATTACTGCTTATTGACCATGTACCTGGTCACCCAAGAGTGTTGATAGAGATATACAAGGGTAATAGTGTTGTTTTCATGCCTAATAACATAGCATTCATTCTGTGGCCCATGAATCAAGGAGTAATTTCCATTTTCAAGTCTTATTATTTAAGAAATACCTTTTATAAGGTTATAGTTGCTATAGATAGTGATTCCTCTGATGGATCTGGAAAAAGCAAATTGAAAATCTTCTGGAAAGGGATTCACCATTCTAGATACCATTAAGAACATTCACGATTCATGGGAGGAAGTCACAACGTCAACATTAACAGGAGTTTCCCAGAAGTTGATTCCTACCCTCATGAATGACTTGGAAAGGTTCAAGACTTCAGTAGAGCAAGTCACTGCAAATGTGATGGAAATAGCAAGACAACTAGAATTATAAATGGAGCCTGAAGATATGACTGAATTACTGCAATGTCATGATAAAACTTTAACAAATGTGGAGTTGCTTCTATGAGTGAGGAAAAAAAATTTTTTTTTTCTTTTGAAACAGTATCTACTCCTGGTGAAGATGTTGTGAACATTGTTGAAACTGCAACAAAGGATTTAGTTTATTACATAAATTCAGTTGAAAAACAAGCAGCAGGGTTTGAGAGGATTGACTACAATTTTAAAAGAAGTTCTACCATGGGTAAAATACTATCAAACAGCAAAACATGCTACCTAGAAATCTTTCAGGAAAAGAAGAGTCAATCAATGCAGCAAGCATCATTGTTGTCTTATATTAAGAAATTGCCACAGCCACCCAACCTTCAGCAACCAGCACCATGATCAGTCAGCAGCCATCAACATCAAGGCAAGATTCTCCACCAGCAAAAAAGATTTCAACTTGCTAAAGGCTCAGATGATCATTAGCATTTTTTGGCAAAAAAGTATTTTAATTACATACTTACATTTTTAGACATAATGCTATTACATACTTCACAGACTACAGTATATCGTAAACATAAGGTTTTTAACCCCTGGGAAACCAAAAAATGTATGTGACTCACTTCATTGTGATATTTACTTCATTAAAACATTTTCTTTATTGCCATGTTTGCTTTTATTGCAGTGGTCTGGAACCAAACCTGCAAGATCTCTAAGATATGCCCATAGTTCATTATGCTTAGATCCAGTATCTATACTCAGGCCTGCCTAGTTTCAAAAGCCCATGTTTTTCTTATTGCACACTGTAGTAATACGTTTCTGGACCATTATGAGGCATTATATGGATCTAGCTGTCATCCAGACCAGCCACTGGAGCAGTGGCAGCTAGTGCTGTGTGAGTGGGTGAGCTATCTGAGGATAATGGCTAGAAAGCAAAAAGTAGACAGGGAAGTACAGAATCATGGGGAAAGACACCATGCAGCAGCAGAAGAAACAGCAGCCAGCAGAAGGAAGAGTGGGGATCCAGTTAGAGAGCTGGGACACCTGAGAGCCACAAAACCAAAAAAGAGAGAGATTCAAGAAAAGAAGTGCTGCCACTAGTATGGAAATTTTGTTATAATAGTCAGAACACTTTTGTTTGTAAGTGACAGAAACCTCAACCCAAACTAGCATGAGAGGGACAGAAAAAGAGAGAGAGAGAGAAAGAGAAAGAAGAAAGAAAAGGAAGGAAGGAAGGAAGGAAGGAAGGAAGGAAGGAA
>NW_016806836.1:6104235-6178612 GCF_001698545.2 Rhinopithecus bieti
GGAAGGAGAGGAAGGGGAGGGAGGGAGGGAGGGAGGGAGGAGAGGAAGGGGAGGGAGGGAAGGAGGAGAGGAAGGGAGAATCCAGGGAGAAGGATCCTGAGGCAGCCCACAGATACAAAGGAGTTTTAGGAAAACAAGCAGATTAGGAGACCACAGAAACTGAAAACTAACTTACCTCCCCATCTACCTCTCCCTCTCCCTTTCCCTCTCCTCCTTGCAGAGAGACTCTCCAAGAAGCAGAGAATTTGGTCACCAGCAATCACACCGTTCTAGCTCCATGAAACAGCCAAGAGTGACCTCCCTGCTAGCTCAAATTAGAAAAAAATTCCTGGAGAAAGACTGATTTCTCCAACTGTGGCCATTTCTACCATGAAGTCATTACGGCGGCTGGGGATGGGATACTCAGGCTGGACCAGTGCAGTTAAGGGGCAGAGTCTGTTCTCAAGAGAAAGGTGCAGGAGGAAGCACACCAGGAGAGGCAATGAGAGTTTCCACAAAAGTCACAGTTGAGGAAGTGCTGAGAAGTTTTTGTGTCAAGGAGCAAACTGTTGCAGCTGTCCCCTCTGCCACCTCACTTTCCACTACAGCTAGCTGGCTACCCATATCCCATATGTCCACCTTCACCCACTGCTGGGAGCAAATGTCTCAGAATCCAAATTCCACCCAGCTTTTGACTGTCTTGGTCACCCAGTCTCTGACCTGGATGTTCTGGTCATACAAAGATCTCTCACCAGCCCTCAAACCCCATCTCATAGTCTAATGAGTCTATGAGTCACAGATATCCCCCAAGCTGCTCATAGTCTCTCCCCATTTCCCAAATTGTGCCCCAGACTTAGCTTGGAACTTTGAAACCTGTCATATGCTCAGGCTTTGCATGTACCCCTCATGTTTATTTACTGCCTGTTCCTGACCTGTGTCCTGTACATGCTCCCAATCAGCCCTGTTCTCTTTATCCCAGCTCAGGCTAACCTTGATCAGCAACCTCCAGAGCTTGCCAGCCACCGGACTCTCAGCCACTTTGCACCCTAGTCCACCTCCTCACCCTGTGTCTGGGCCCAGCATGACAATGGCCCCACTGCACAGCCAGCTGTGAAGGTTTGCCAAGAAGAGATGAGGGCTCTTAGGCGTGAGAATTTCTCAAGCACACATAAACAATACCCCACCTAACTTCCCCATCCCCAGAGACCTGTCCAAATGAACCATAAAATCCAACCTCAGAAGAAACAGCCCCAACAAGGCTGGACACCAGAAAGTTTTCCATTTGAGGTCAGCTTCATTACTTCCTTCAAGTCTTTCCTCATCATCTTGTCAGTGGACTGGTGGAGCTATCCTGATCACCTGTTTAAATTAGCACCAATCTCACCCTCTCCCACCACCATTCCTGATCACCTGTTTAAATTAGCACCAATCTCACCCCCTCCCACCACCATTCCTGATCCTCCCCTTTCCTGCTCTATGTTTATATCAGCTTATAAAATACTACATAATGTATGGCATATTATGTTTGTTGTTTGTCATCTCTCTCCTCTCCTAACTCCTGCTAGAATCTGAGTTCCATAAGAGTAGGGATGATTAGGAGGGCTGCTATTTTTAAAAATGGAAAATAACAAATGTTAGTGAGTATGTGAAGAAATTGGAACCCCTAAGTGTTGTTAGTAGAAATGTAAAATGGTACAACCACTGTGGCAAACAACATGGTGGTTCCTCAAAAAATTAAAAATAGAACTACCATATGATCTAGTAATTTTACTTCTGGGTATGTACCCAAAAGAAATAAAAGCAGGGTCTCTAAAAGATATCTGTACACCCATGTTCATAGCAACATTATTCACAGTCGGTGAAAGATAGAAGCAAATCAAGTGCCTGTTGATAAATGAATAAGCAAAATATGGCATATACATGCAATGGAATGTTACTCAGCCTTAAAAAGGAAGGAAATTCTGATACATCCTAAAATGTGGATGAACCTTGAAAACATTATGCTCAGTGAAGCCAGACACAAAAGGACAAATTCTGTACAATTACATGCATATGACGTACCTAGAGTAGTCTAATCCATAGAGATAAAAAGTAAAATGGTAGTTTCCAGGGGCTGGGAGGAGGAAAAAATAATTAAGTTGTTGTTTAATGGGTACAGAGTTTTAGTTTTGAAAGATGAAAAGAATTTTGGAGATTGGATGCCTAGCAATGTAAATGTACTCAACACTATTGAGCTGTATGCTTAAGAATGGTTAATATGGTAAATTTTATGTTACATATATTTTACCACTATCAAAAATAATTTTTAAAAAATAGGGGTATTTATCTGTTCAATCGCTGATGGATCACAAGTACCTAGAAGAATACCTGGAAAATAGGTATTCAAGAAGTATTTGCTAAATAAATACATGCCAGAAACTTCAAGAGTCCTCATAGATACTGAGGAGATAGGACCAGACAGAAAGCACAGAGTCTGAAATTCTCTCTCCAAACAAAGAGTGATCCATCTGGGGAGAGAGCGAATGAGTCTCTGAAAAGACTTTCAGAGATACCTCAATCCTGGCTCATTTTAGGCAGTATAGCTTTTTCCTGGTACCGTAGGACAAAAAAAAAGTGTTAAAAGTCTGAAAAATGAAAAAGCAAAATGAAGTAACAACTTTTTTAATCATGGAGGAAAAAAGAATAAAACATTATACTGAATAAAACATTCAGTGATACTGATTTTCAAAAATACTAGCTTTCCCAGAATTAAGGAGAAAAAGACAATCACAAACATTATGATAAAGAAGATAATAGAAATGGAGGACAGAAAATGGCAAAACGCAGCATAAAGATAACTTACTCATTTTCAAGAGATACCAGAACAGAACAGAAGCAATAAGAAGAAAAAGAAGTGAATGCTTTCCCAGACTAGAGAAATAATCTGTAATAAGATTATAAGGATATCTGCATTTCAGATATCTGATTTCAAGCATCAAAGAAGAGATTAATATCTAGACACAGTCTGGAAAAGTTTGCGACTTAAGAATCTTAGACCCAGAAAACTCACCTTTTTTAGTGTAGAAGCAAAAACAAAACCATTTTCAACAAAGACTTAGAAAATGTGCCACCATGCATCCTTCTGGAAACCGGAAAACCACTTGAACACTAACTATTCAAGACATGATCTAGTTAACAACTCAACTTTGGGGAAATCAATGTATTAAAAGACAATGGTGAGTTTGCAATCAGCCAAAAAGGTGATACGTCTAAGTCATGCTTGTAAATCTGTTTATAAAACAATGCAAATGTCAAAAATTATTCTTAAGATTACCTAATGCAAGACACTAGATTGTGTTCATAAAACCCAAGAGGTTGAGGATAAGAGAATAAAAATATGCTTGCACTGCATATTAAGGAGAAAAAACTGAAAATATAATTTCATGTATAGTTATAAAATTTAAAAGCAACAGTTAAAGAATGTTTTAAAATCTTAATAAAACCCACTACTCTGATTAAAATATATCTTCCAAAATGGCATTTTAAAAGCAAATATAGTTCTCTCGTTTAAAACAATGCAAAGAAAACAATGAGGCATAAAATTTAAAACATGAAACAAAGCTAAGGAAATAATAACAAATAGTTTTAATAGTAAATGCCAGTATGTAAAATTTCACTATTAAAAGAAAAAATTCCCAAATTAAGTCAAAGACAAAATCCAACTATACGGTTTTCAAGGACACAAGTGAAGTGTCTTTCTATGTTAAATATGAAAAGGGCAAACGTGTATTAGATAAATGCAAATTTTAAGAGCATAAATACAACATTTATATCAGATAAAGTACCTTCAAAGCAAAAACATATTAAACAGGACTAGAAAGATTATTATATATTGATAAAGTCTAGGTTTCATAATGAAGACTCAACTGTCATATCTTAGCCTGTGTTCTCTCAGAAGAGCATGCGACAAAGACTTAAATACAAGGACACATGGAACATTAATTACAAAAATTGACCATATCCTGCACAAAAGCAAGAGTCAGCAAATTTCAAAGGATTTACATCATGCAAAGTAAGGTCTCTGGCTACAGTGGAATTAAGCTTGAAATCAGAACCAAATAACAACCAAAAAAAATGTCATTTGTTTGGAAATTTTTTTAATCAAAATACACTTCAAACAACCCATAGGTCAAAGAACAAATCACTAAAGAAATAAGAAAATATTTGTATGTGATTTATAATGAAAATAAAACATATCAAAATTTGAGAGACATAACTAAAGGGATGCTTGTATTAGAAAGAAACTACAAGCTGAAAATCAGTAAACAAAGCATTTAGTCTTAAAAATTTAGAAAAGGAATAGCAAATAGAACCTAAAAAAAAAAAAAGGAAGAAATGAGAAAGTTAAGAGCAAAACTAATGAAACTGAAAAGTAGAATGCAACAGAGATCCTCAAGGAAGAGAAATTTTTCTTAAATCATACATAGAAATTACTAACCAAATAAGAAAAAAAAATGTGTTAAGTTGGGCTTGATTATAATTAAGAATCGTACTCATCAAAAAATACCATTACGATTACAAAAAGGAAAGTCAAGAGAAGAAGTTATATAAATTAATAAGAAAAAAGACAGTCAGCTCAATAGAAGAATGAGCGGGAGACTTAACTAGGTACTTTCCAAAAGAGAAAATCCTAATCTCCGCTCCCCCGCCAAAAAAATATGTAAAAAGATGATTGATCTTCACCCAGTGCAGTGGCTCACACCTGTAATCCCAGCACTTTGGGAGGCAAAGGTGGGCGGATCATGAGGTCAGGAGGTCGAAACCAGCCTGGCCAACATAACAAAACTCCATCTCCACTGAAAATACAAAAATTAGCCAGGCGTGATGACACATGTCTGTAGTCCCAGCCACTCGGGAGGCTGAGGCAGAATTGCTTGAACCCAGAAGGTGAAGGTTGTAGTGAGCTGAGATTGCACCACTGCACCCCAGCCTGGGTGACAGAGCGAGAGTCCGTCTCAAAAAAAAAAAAACAAAAGATGATCAATCCTATTAGTCATCAAAGATACGCAAATCCAAACAACAAGATGCCACTACACAGCCAACAGCATGGCTAAAAATAAAAAGTCTGACCTTGCCAAAGTGTTGGCAAGGATGGATGCAGTGGAAGCTCTCCTACAATGTTGGTGAAAGTGCACATGGATACAGCTACTTTGAAACAGTTTGTACTACACCACTGAAGTTAAACACACACAAACCCTCTTACCCAGTAATTTCACCCTAGTAATGCATGCTCACAATGCATCAAGAAACATAAAATGCTTGTAACAGCATTATTTATAAGCATAAAAAACTGAAAACAAGCCATTCAACCCCATTTCACCATTTATTCATTATCAACTCATTAATCCCAAAGCTGAAGAGACCCATTAACAAAACAACCCATTAGTACTCGAATGAACAAATAAATGGTGGTATATGCGTGTAAAGAATAAAAAAAAATTACAGTATATTCATATAACGAAATAAACAGCAATTAAAATGAGTGAACTACAGCTATACATCATAAATCTCACAAAGATAATGTGAAACCAAATAAGCCAGAAAGACAAAAATAAACTATATTAATCCATTTCTATAAAGTTCAAAAAGCAGACAAAACTAAACTATAGTGTGTAGGTACACATATGTAGCTGGAAAAATTAAAAGGAAAAGCAAGGAAGTAATTAACATAAAAATTAAGATAGTAGTTACTTTGAGGGGAGGGAGGAGCAGCAACCGAATAGAGGCATAAAGGCCGTTTCTTGGAAGGCTAGCAATGATCTACTTCTGCACCTGGGTAGTAAATACTAAAGTGCCTCTTTGTGATCAGTCATCAAACTATGAAGACAAAATTAAAATAAAATAAATTTTAAAAAACTTTCCTATGGTATGTGACCAAATCTCTACTCATGGACAAATTTACATAATTCCATGTTTTACTATTAAACAAAAAGGAATATAAAATATTTGCTAAACTTAAAATTCAAATCTTAGCTATAAAATATTAGAGAAACCATGCAATAATTTATTCAGCATGTATCTCTTAAATGCCTACTCTATGTTTGACACATATAAATTAACAAAAATACAAACAAAATGTAACGATTTAGAAAATTGAAAAACACACAGCACATATACATGCACACATCCTTCTGGTAAGTTTTTCACCATCAACAGAAAGTAACCTGTTGATTAATTGGGGATACAGTTTGCATTCTGAATTACAGTAACACAATTCATATTGTGTGGCAGATTGTTAAAATCTCACCCCTCATTGTAGCCATACCCTTTGCAATGTGACTTTTTAAGTCCTGTCACGGAGAGATTGAGTCTACTTTGACTTAATTCTGGTCAATAGAATATGGCAGAGATGACCTTGTACAGTTCCAAGCCTAGATCTCAAGAAACCTTACTTCTTCTCCCTCTCTCTTGGAACCCTGCCATCATCATGTGAGCAAAGCCAGGCTAGCCTTCTAGAAAATGAGAGACCATGTGAAGTAGAGATAAGTCACTGAGTTGAGGTCACTCCTTGTTCAACCAGCCCTGAGCTGGCCTGGCAGCTAACTGCCCAGCCAAAACCAGAAGAATCTCCCAGCTGAACCCAGCCCCAGTCACCAAACCACAAAATCATGTTGATTTTTTTTTAAGGAACTATATTCTGAAGTGGTTTGTTATACAGTAAAAGCTAACTGATATACATTATGGGAACCACCAATGGTTCAAAATTAGACAAGCTATTGACTGAAAATAAGAAGACCCAGCAGTCTTCTGTGAGCGCTCGAGTATTATCATAGGAATGTGTACTTTTATTTATCCTCACATCCTACGGTTCTTTTTTACTGTTGGCTTTTATAAATTGTGTTGCAAGCAAAAGTGTAAGGTTAAGTTCAAAGTTGACTCGAGGAGAATGGGAGGTCCCTGCATGTGAGAATATAAGGACAAGTAAGGAGACATTCGAGTTTGTTTCTGTCAGTATTGATAAATCAATTTTTCATTTTTAGTTTGCAATGACAAAATATACCTGCAGAAATAAAAGTAAATAAACCTTTATTACTGACATTTCTGTAGAAAAAATAATTTATTGTAGATCTGAAACTAACTCCTAACCTTCTTTGGTCATATTGAAGCAGTATCTTCATAATATAAACTTTCAAATGCAGTGCTTCTAACAGTATAATTGTTTTATACTAGAAAATACTGTAGAAAGAAACTGGGTAACATATATGAGCTTTTCACATTAAGTAGTGAGTTTCTTTTACTCATAAGAAAGCATTAGGTATAATTCTCTGCTAATCAATTTGAAATCCTCAATAAAGTAAATGTGAGTAATTTATATATTCCTAAAGAAGAGTCGAGAAGTTGGACGACTCCAGCAAACCATTAATTGTGTAAGAAATATTTTTTAAAAGAGAGAGAGGACCTATATTCTCAGGATTAGAAGTACCAAAAACCAAATTTAAACTCACCTTGGGAATTTATTAGAAGGATAACGGGGCAACTCACATAACTCTAGGAATGAGAGCCCCTCCCCAGAGCTGCATGTCAAGGGCAGCTGCAGCCAGACACTCATGCCATCTGCACTCTCTCCACTGGGCACAGTTTTCTGCATTAGATTCATTCTGTCCTTCACATGGGAAGGATCTAGTTGAGCTGTAATTCCTGACTTCTAGTCCCATGACTCCCACAATCAAAAGGGGGCTTCTTTAGTCCCCTTACTTCCAAATCAAAAAATCCTTAAAAAGAATCAGCTACAGCCAAGGGAGCAGACTCCCATAGAACATACACGACTACTGGGAGCCCACCAGTGAATACTGGAGTCGTTCCTGTAAAGGGGAAAGCTCTTATATAGTTACAATGAAACGAATGATTTGCATGAAAAGAGCAAAAGCTAAGCCATGTTACAGGCAGGTTATTTTAAATTTGTAAATGGAGAATTATCATAATAAATAAACTTTTCCAGAAGCCAGGAAAAAATAATGTAAAAGACTATCTCCTCTATTTGTCTAAGTTAGCAGAACTGAATACCAAAAATAGAAAATTTCAACCTCTGGTCAATTTAACATGTTAGTAGAGTTGCAAAATAACTAATGAAATATTATCATATATAATTTAAATTAAAAAGGTGAACGAACAAGAGATATTTCTATTCTGAGTTAGGATGCTCATTGTTGTTTTACCATCATCCTAGAAGTGCTGGAAATACAAGGAAAAAGAAAGAAAAGGAGAGAGAAAGAAAAGGGAGAGAAGGAAGAGAGAGAAAAATGAAAAAAAAGAATGTTGAAAAATACTCAAAATTATAGTCACTGTAAATGATGCCAGTTTCTACTTAGAAAACACAAGTATTAATTCTAAAGTATTAGAACTAATAAAACGTTCATTAAATTTGGTGGTTACAAAATACATACTAAAAATGAGTACCTTCCTATATATATGCCATAATCTGTTGGAAAAAAAAAAAAAGTGGAGGAAATTCTATTCGTAGTTGTAACAAAAATATAAAATCTCCAAGAATAAATTTAATTATCAACAAGTAAAAATTTTTTGAAGAACCCATCAAAACCTTACTGAAGCCATGGAATATGGCCCCTTCTCTCCATAGAAGAGAAAGTGACAAAATGCTCCTGAGGGCAAGACTTAAGTATGTACAAATATAAATTATGCCAAATCAATTATAAATTTAAAGGAATTGATAAAATTGTAAGAACAACTCTGAAGTTTAGGGAATAAACATCTGAGAGAAGCCAAAAAAAGTTTAGAAAAAGGAAATATTGACTGGAAGAATTAGAGACAGGGCATATTGTCAAAAAGTAAAACATTATATACAGTTTCAATTATAAAGCCACTTGGGTACTGTACAAGATTAGACAGATCAATGAACACCATAAAAAGCCTTAGACATAAATATTTAGTATGCGATAATGGCAGCCCTTTAAATCAATAGTAAAAGAGTACATTAATAAGGATTGCACAAATTATTTAACTACTTGAAAAGGAAAAATCCCAGGAATACTATCTTGAACTATTCACATACCCAAATAAATCCCAGACGTATTAAAGACTTTTAAATGTAGGAAATGAAACTACTAAAGTGTTAAATACATGGTGTTTTACAGTTGACCTTTGAGTAACACAAGTTTGAACCTCACAGGTCAACTTATACGCGAATTCTTTTCAACCAAACGTGGATTGAAAATACAGTATTTGAGGGATGAGAAACCCAGGTATACTGTTGAAGCAAACTGAATACGGTCTGAGAAAGACTCTGTGCTTCTCTATTTGAGTCCTCGTGTATGAACTGTAGCCTTGCTTAATAGTCAGACAAGATTGAGAACCTAACTTAGGAGCATGTGCCTGTAGCAATAACTGAGTCCTGGCAAATCCCAGTCGCCGTGCTTCAACCACTCAGAGGGCTAAGTGTTCAAACTGTGCTCAAACAAGGCAAACGCCAACCTGGAACCAATCCAGCTGTTTCTGTGCCTCACTGCCGATTTCTGTACGTCATTTCCCTTTTTTGTCCGTAAATTTTCTTCCACCACGTGGCTGCGCTGGAGTCTCTGTGAATCTGCTGTGATTCTGGGGGCTGCCGATTCACAAATCATTCACTGCTCAATTAAACTCCTTTAAATTTAATTCGACTGAAGCTTTTCTTTTATCAATACAAAGGGCTGACATTTGCATATTTTGGTATCCTGGAAGGTCAGACACCAATCCCCTGCTTATATCAAGGGACAACACACACACACACACACACACATATGTGTGTGCTATATATATGTTATGTATATAAACATATAGGTATGTTATATATACACATATATACACACACATATATACACACATATACACATCTATATGCGTAAATTAAAACATCTCTGTGTATATATTTATACTGTGTGGCATATATACATGTATATGTGTGGTGGCTATATCTTTTATGAGCAGAAATGTATATGTTGAGTCCTAAGCACAGCTAAACAAAGAAGGAAAACCATCAGCTAAATACTAGACTGCATTGTTGCTATATACAAATGTAATACTTCAGCGAGTAGCGGGTGCCTCACACCTTTAATCCCAGCACTTGGAGGCCAAAGGCAGGCCAGATTACTGAGGCCAGGATTCTTGACCAGCCCTGCCAACATGTATAACTCCATTTCTCTACTAAAAATTAAAAAAAAATTAGCCCAACGTGGTGCGCATGTGCCTGTATCCCAGCTACGTCGGGAGGCCTGAGCCAGGTGAATGCTTGAACCCGTGCAGGCAGATTTGCCAGTGAGCTGAGTCACACCCACTGTACTCCAGCCTGGGCAACAAGAGCGCAACTCCGGTCTCAAAAAAAAAAAAACAAAAAATGTCGTGTGTGTGGTGTTAGTACTATTATTTTATATATATAACATATTATTATATAATATTTCAATATGTCAAGAAACACAATGAAGAAAATTGGAAGGCAAATGACAAATGAGAAAATAATTGAAATAACTGCAATGTGCTTACCAGAAAAAGGGTTAATATTCCTAAATTTTAAAGACCTCTTGCAAATTAGTAAGAAAGGAATAGCCAGGGGCAAATTGAACAGAGTATATAAATAAAGAAATCATGAAACAAATGACCAAAATACATGGAAAATGTTTACCCTTACTACTAAACAAATCAATGAAAATTAAAACAATAATGTGATGCCATTTCTCATTAAGTGAATTGGCCAAAACCATTTAAAGTCCAGTCCCATGCACAATGTCAGGATATGGGAATTCTAAAGACTCATGATGGTGCAACTTAATAGTACTTTCCAGAAGGCAGCTGAGAAATGCATGTTAGAAGATTTTAAAATCTTTGTACTCTGTTTTTTCTACTTTTATAAAATATGTAAAATTTGTCATTAAAATAAGTTTCAAAATTTCATATGCTTTTAGCTAGTCATTTTACCTGGAAGAATTTATCTAAAGAAAGTAATAAAGAATATGCATAAAGATTATGAAGACATTATAGGTGGCAATGGCAATGGTGAAGATAACAGGGATCTGAGATGAGATGCTTTTGCTTCAAATGCAAAGAATGTCTTTGACTTCTTTTAACTGCATCATATGTACCCCTCAAATGGCTAAATAAAAAAAAAATCCTGCCCAATAGGCAGAGACCCCAAAAGCTTCCAACACTAATATTATCCCAAGATCTATCTGTATAATAAAATCAGTATTTTACATATCCATCATCCTTGAACATCTTAGAAATCTCTCCTAAAATTTAGTATCATAGAAAAATGACAATTGGTACCTTTTCTATGTCTTTGAGATAATAGTAACGACCTAGTGAAGCCTCCTTGGCCTCCATCCTTTCTCAAAAGCCTGTGTCTTGACCTTTCATAGCTTGGGGGTAGTGGGGCGGGGAAAGCGGGAATCATGTGGGATAGGACCTTCTTATTAATGTCAGGTTAGAGCCAAGTCCCAGGCTCTGTGGTTCTACTTTGGCCTATCAAGACCCCTAAACTGCTAAAGTTCACCTTATTTACATTTCCTCAGATCTCTTATTTAAAAAAACAAAAAAAGAAGAAAAAGAGATTAACTAAAAGCCCTGAGTTCATAGGCGGATACACAATAACAACAAATGCTTATTTACAATGGCAAATGAGGCCTTTGAAACAGAATGAAAGCTCACATAACAATCAAATAAAACATGGTCAATTTTGACAGACTGGGGCACCATTGTTCTTGGCTAAGTGGAAATGTAGGAGTATTAAATATCATTAGAAGGCTTTGTTCTTTTTCTAGGAAAGAGTAGAAATTGATAGAAACCCTATACTGTCTGAGAATTTTTTTCTGGGAGAAACCCTGTTCCAAGAGAACCATCCAGGTCTCCTTCTGGGCTCTCTCCACCTTGGCTCATGTCCAGGAGCTTGGATGGATAGTTCTGGGGTGGTCTTTATAAAATCAAGCCAGCTTCTGTGTAGATGAGCACAGAGAGCAGAGCTGCTCGGTTTTTATTAGAGTGGGCTCTAAAGCCACCCTGAACCTTTACACCAGCCGACTGCCTCCAATACAAGCAGCCAGACTATGAGATTGATAAAATTAAACGCTTTCTGGCCTTCTCCAAAGGCTGAGGAAAAAAAATAGGTTTTGAGCAGCCCTTGGAGGGGTGCCATACCAGGGTCACCTTGGATTTCTCCCAAGAATGACTGGGAGGAAACAGCAGGGATGGGATTCCCAGCAGAAGAGACAGAATACCAGATGGCCAGACAGAAGGAAAATAGATTCGGTCAAGGAGAGTTAAGACTCAGCTTTGAACACCTGCCAATCCCAGAGAGTAGTAACACCAGCTCATGACAGTACCCGCCAAGTACAGCCTTTCCTGACCATACATCTCCTCTCTCCTCAATCCCAGCCCTGGAGAAACCAGAAGAAACTATTGGTGGGATGGGGAGGGGAGGAAGGAAAGAAGTCAGTGCAGCTGGAAGAAGAGAGAAGCTTTAACTTCTCCCATTCCTGCAACTAGGATGCTGTATGCGACCCAGCATTGGCCAGGCAGATGCTCCTACCTGGGATTCTGAACCCTCAGGAAGTGAAGCAAAGATGCATTGACAATTGAGAATGCATTCACCACAGCAGTAACCAGCAGCATCATCCTAACCAGAATGCCCCTGTGGTCCCTGCTGCCCAGCTTCCTGCCTGATTCTCAGCCTTCCCAATTCTATGAGCCATACCCAATATCCCACCAATGAATTCCTTTTCCACTTAAGTGAGCTGGGACTGTTTCCTATTGCTTGCAATTGAAACCACCTCTTTCATATCCAACCATGCTATTTTTATCTCTTTTTGACTCTCACCTCTCAGGTATCACTGTTTTCTATGGAGGCAGAGCAACTTGAGACTGTAACAGCCAAGGTCCTGACATGAAGTATAGACACACTCATACTGGGATCACATGAACAGGGCTTAATAAAGGAACCATTTGCAAAGGTGGGGGCAGGTTATAGGGAAGCTTTCAGTGACTGTGCAGTACCCCGGGATTAGTAACAGTGGGGTCGTTACCTTTTCTAGGCTCAAAATGACAAGAAGAGAGAACAGATACCAGAACTGGAAGGAGAGAATTTCATAAAAGGAGCCACCTTGAGGGGAACATTTACCTTCCACTGAAAGACACAGCCAGCCTGAGGCAATTCCTTCAGAGGAATAGATACCCTGAGCACAGCCTCCTCCCTCCAAACCTCTGATCTCCTGCCAAGGGTCCCTGTTGACTGGACCCGCGTGGCTGAAGCTAGAGGGCACAGGAACCTGTTCATGCAATCGATCAGAGTCAGCCTCCTGGGAAGACAGAAGAGCAGAGGTGGCAAGGAATAGCTCTGGGTGGTGAAGAGGCACTTGAAAGACACTTGGCACATCCACTAAGACAAAAAGAGCTGCAGGTGATCCCCACATGCCCACGGGGATATTTACCTAACCTAGCTTCTAGCATCCCAGTCCTATCCCAGACAACTACAGGTCAGAACTCCGCCAAGACAAAAGAACTTACTTACAAGGCGTTGGGGTTCTCTGCCTTTGCTTCCTTTATCTGTCCCAGAACTGCTTTGCAAGAGCACCTACTTGTGCATCGTCATCTCCATTACTTCCTTCAGTCTTTCCCACCATCACAGTTACATTCCTTCTTCTATAGCATGAAGATTCCTGCACACACAGCTGAGGCATTTTCAATTGACGACAAATCTAAAAGTTTTGTTTCTGCCAAAAAGCCAGGGGATATAAAACCACAGTGAGACACAGAAGCAGCCAAGAGACATAAACCTCAGATCACAGGGCACTCAGATCCAAGCAACAAAGCCGAGCAACAAGCCATGTGAGCCATTTGTCATTCTGCAGGCAATTGTCTGTAGGCATTTTTCTGAGAATATTAGAGGAAAACAAGATTCCCTTGAAAACATAGTTCAGAAAAAGTCTGTACTTGACAATATGAAGACTGTAAGCAATTGCAGATGGAGAGACTGAGAATTCTTCGAAACTACAGAAGTATAAAAGGCTTTGATACAGAGAAACAACCCATATAACATAGACCATCATGAGATGCAGAAGCAGATGGGGGAAAAACACTGACCTACCATTCATCTACTCAACTTTCTACAAATATCTATTGAGGCTTGTGGGCACTGGACTAGGATTATGAAAGAAGGCCAGAAGAGCTAAAACAGAATGCTTTCCCTTAGCTATATCTAATTAAGTCTTTTATCATTTCCCTAGGGAAAAGGGTTGGAAAAACAGTAATAGCTACCATTTCCTGGGCATTTACAATGTATCTGATATTGTCCTAAACATTTCCCATGTATACCTCTCTGCAGCTCTAATAGATAGGCAAGTACTATTCTCATCCCCGTTTTACATATAGGGCATAGAAGGCAAGTAACTAGCAACAAGTCACACCAAAAGAGATGGTGCAAAGAAATAAAACAGAACTAGGACCATAAGGTATAGTATTTCACCAGATGTATAATGCTTTACATAATAAGAGGTGTGTATGGCAGAGGGAAGGAGAAATGCATGCTACCTAGCTACTTACAGATGTTTTATCAAAGGATTCAACTAAACTTTCAGTCTAATTGATTTCCCCTTCCATAGTTACTTTCTTCATTAACTGGTCCTCTGTGCACTGACAATGTTTTGTCAAAGAATATTGATGCTTGGACATTTAAATCAATTAATGCATCCATTTCAATTGCTCGTCTGTCAAGAATACCAAGTTTTCTTTCCAAATTAAGGATAGAAGGACTGTGAGGGCAGGAAGAAGCGTGTATTGGGAGAAGTATTTATAGTTACATAAAAAGGAGAAGTATTTATACTTTGTCAAGATAAAAAGACTGATTATCTACTTTTTTTTTTTTTACCTAAACAGACAATCAAGGGAGTTCAGTAGGGGCTCCGGATGCAGGCTGGCTGGGTCTACCCACCAGCTCCAGCTCTTCCTAGCTATGTGGCTTTGAGAAGAGTCCTTAACCTTTCTGAACCTCATAGAGATAATAATAACATGTGTTAAGAGCTCAGCTGTTTGGTGTTCAACTACCATTGCCTATTCTCTAAGACATGTTGACCAAACCCATGGCACTAGAATGTTCAGGGCTAATAAACTACTCTCTGACATACTCATTCACTTCAGCTTCTAAAAGCTGAGTTGTTTAATCTTGCGTTGGTCCCAAGCCTGCTAATACCATTTATACTTGTTACTATCATCGCAGATTTAATTAAATATTAAATATAAGAATCAAAGCATCTATGAAACCTGTGTTTGAATACTGTGTATGAGGCAAATCACTTTTTTAAAAATTCTACAGAATTCAGAGTTTGGGAAAAACAAAATTCTAGAAGGATTCCTGCCCTCAGATTTCTTCACAGGTTGAATTCTTGCCCACTTCAAAGAAAGTTAAGGTAGGGATCATGAACGATATATAAACTTAAGCAGGAAGGAAACATGGGTACTCAAGGAAATACCTGGGTCCCACACCATAAGACTCATGAATGCGTGTACAATTATATGCTTAAGTTAAAATTAAATGTTTAAATTGCATATAATTTGTATGATTTCTTGCCTGAATTGATTTTTTTTTTTCAGTTATCTAGCCAAATACCCATTCTAGATAAGAGGATTTTTATACCTACCTCAAAGGGATATGGTGAGAATTAAATGAGAAAAGCCAGCCAGGCAGGGTGGCACAAGCCTATAATCCCAGCTACTTGGGAGGCTGAGGCAGAAGGATCACTTGAGCCCAGGAGTTCGAGGATGCAGTGAGCTATGATTATGTCACAGCACTCCAGCCTGAATGACAGAGTGAAAGCTATCTCTAAAGAAAGTAATTTTTTAAAAGTCCAGGGGTCAATGCTGGCACATAGTAAGCCCTCTTTAAACAAAAGCAGTTCCAAGGCTCACAAAGCACACAATAAATGTTAGCTATTTAGTAGAAGTAATAGCAGTCTGGTTCTGTCATCACTTAGTGCAACATCTACTAGTCATTTTGCCTCTTGTCAATAGTAAGTGGAAGCATTTGGAGTAGAATGAGTGCTACTCAGACTTCAGCATGCATATAAATCACCTGCGGATCTTCTAATTCAGTAAGTCTGGGTGTGGCCTGAGATGTTGTTTTGTTAACACGTTCTCCCAGGACATTGATGCTGCTGGTCTATGGTCCACACTTCCAGTATCAAGGACCTAGCATATCCTTCTCAAATTTGAACATGCATCCGAATCACCTGGAGGGCTTGTTAAAACACATATGACCAACTGGGTGTGGTGGCTCACGCCTGTAATCCCAACACTTTGGGAGGTCGAGGCAGGTGGATCACTTGAAGTCAGGAGTTCGAGACCAGCCTGGCCAACATGGTGAAACGCAGTGCCTATTAAAAACAAATACAAAAATTAGCCAGGCATGGTGGCACATGCCTGTAGTCCTAGCTACTCAGGAGGCTGAGGCAGGAGACTCGCTTGAACCCGGGAGACGGAGGTTGCAGTGAGCCTGGGCAACAGAGCAAGACTCCATCTCAAGGAAAAAAATATATACATGACCGTGCTGAAACACAAAAACTGAGAGCTTCTGAATCTAGGTCTAGGGCAGAACCCAGGAATCTGCATTTTAAACAAATTTCCAGGTGGTGCTGATGCCACTGGTCTAAAGACCACGCTTTGAACATCACTGTCCTAGATGATCTCTAAGCACTCTTACAACTTGAAGCAGAAACTCAGAATGGTACTTGACCATTTCAAGGCAAAAAAAAAAAAAAAAAGCACTGTTGTTGTGTTGTGTTACAGATGGAGGAGACCAGGCAAGCTCTCAACCTTCCTCATCACCAGAGACCCTATCAGGAACGAGAAAGATAATGATATGAATCCTAGCTCTCTGTTTCTCTGCAACTCACTTCACCTCTGAACTATAATTTCCCCACAAGGCAATAGCGTTCCTTTTTCCGCTTCTTTTTTGCTTTTTCCCCTTTCCTTCCCTTCTCATCAAGAGGCCCACAAGAAAATCTTCTTAATGGGGGTGGGAACAAGACTTTGGCTCTAATCCTAGTGTCTTGACAAGCTCAAAGATGCAAACATCACTTAACGTGACAAGCAAACCATAACTGCAGTGAGAAAACACTGTTAGTCAGGTAAAGAGATAATGTGCACAGAACATGCTGAGCAAATAACAGCCCTTTGTGAATCAGCATTAGCATAATTACTGAACATTGGTAATTGCTGAAATTATGTTCACTAGGATCGTTTATAATTCTAAGTGAGAGGCTTCTTCCACGTATTCTCTCAGCAGGGAGATGAAAGTGGCTCACCAGCTGGTGTTAGACACTCAGAAAAGCACTAGTTGTCTTCCACAGGACATCCTAAGCATAGCCTTCAAATGGATTGCCATCATCAGGTGAGCCCCAAACTCTGCCTGGAATTTCCTGCCTCTATATCTTTGTTCCAGTTGTACATCTCCTCTAGAATTCCATCTCTTCCTAGTTCAATTTGTCCAACATTGGCTGGTCAGCAAGACATATGTAGTAAAATATAGAAAGTTATGTAGTAAAATGTAGAAAGAAGGGTTTGGTCATGGCATGCAGCAAGTGCAATGAAAGCTGTCCAAGTGGGATCATTTTAAGTCAAATTCAGCCAGGGAGCTACCACATGCTACTCAATGCAGGGCAGAATAGGAGTCCTCCCATCCCTGCAAGAGAGCAAAGGGGTTAATTGGTTGTGAATAGCACCTTGCAGAGTATAACAAGGGAGAAGAAACCTTAAACCCAGCACCATGTGTATCTACATCATAGATGGAACTGTACAAGTATGTGAAGAGATTATGTAAAAGGTAACCTTTCAGCATATTAATAGACACTGAGAATTGACTCCCATTAGTCCCTGACACAAGGTTGCAGATGATGGAACAAACAATGCACAAGACAACCAGAAGAGGATCCAGAGCTTCACAAAGGAGAGAAGGAACTAGATAAATCAAGGCAAGATGATGCCCCTTAGCAACTTGTTACAAAGGGTCTCGAAATCGCATTATGAAACAAATATCACTCTGTCCCCTCAGGAAGGAAACCTGGGAATCATCCTTTTTACTCCCTTTTCTTCACCTGCATTCTACCTCCCCCCAGTATTCAAACTATATAAACACATTTTTGCTTGTTTTGTTTACTGCTATATCCTCAGAGCCTAGATCAGTTGAATCAATAAACTGAATGAATGAATCAGTGAGTCCTGACAGCTCTACCTCCAAAAAAGATCTTGCCTCTGTCTGGGTTTCTCCATTGCTACTGCTATGTCCTAGCCCAAGCCACCATCATTTCTCACCCGGCCGACCGCATCAACTCCTACCTTGTGTTCCTCTTCAACTCCTGCCCACTCTGAGCTAGACTTCTTGCAAAATCCAGGTAGTTTCCAACACCCAGATCAGGTGACACTCCCTATTGTAATAATCCAGATGCTTCCCCCAGTGTAAAAAGAAGTCACTTCAGAATTTCTCTTTGCTAAATCAAGACCTCTCCTAAACTTATATCTCTGTTTGCTAAAAGTTGGGCCTAGTATATGCCAGGCAGTATTTTCTGGACTTTCCAAAGCCTGCCTCCTCTGAAAGCTCAGTTCAATCCCACCTTCTCTGGTAGGTCCTTTATGACAATCTCTGCCCAAAATGTCTCCTTGATGCTGAACCTTTCTGTGCCCTACACAGTTGGCATTTAGCATTTGCCACTCCATATCACAGAATGACCTTTCACGGGTATAAAATTGCTAACCAATGCACTGTGCTTTTCTAGTCTCAAAGTGGTTTTCTAACTAGAAGCATACAACAAGCTGGCTTGTCAATCACTGTGATTTTCACCCTCCATTTTACAGGGGAAACAGTTCCAGGGAAACTGCTCAAAATCATGGAGAAATAAGTGGTAGAACTGATATTCAAACCCAGGACTTCAGACTTCAGTCTGTATGTGTCAGGTGCCCCATTTGCCTTGTGTAAGCCTTGCCTCTCTCAATAACCTTATTTATAACCCTCGTTGCCTAGCAAAGTGGCATATAAATAATAGTGATCAATAGTAATGGTACACTTATAACATTCTCCATATTTTATAAGTGGCTTACACAGGCTGTCATTTAGTTCTCACTGCCCTATGAAGTATATCTTATTATTATCCTAAGGTGCAAAATGAGACTTCTGAGGCACAGAGAAGTTAAATAACCTTCCCAAAGCCACACAGCCATTAAATAATGGGGCCAGAATTTAAATACAAGCAGTCTGGCTCCTAAGCCTACACATTTAGCCACTGTGCTATGCCACCTCCCACTCTAATAGGCCCCCAGAGACAATTTAGAGGTTGACTGGTGGCACCATAGACTTTCAGAGCGAGGAGAAGGGACTTGGTGAGATCAAATGTCTATACCACCCTTAAAATATCTGGCTTGGAGTGACAGCAGTTGATAAGGTTTGACATTTTCAAATCAATTTCTATCGATTTCTTTCTCATGAAAGAAAGGACTTGAGTTTGATGGATAAAGCAAGCACTCAGTGTGCTTGGGAATAGCAGGGAAAATGGGCCATGAGCTAGCTCTGCAGAGGACAGAGGGGAAGGGAGTAGCAGCTGCATACTGTCTGTCAGAAAAACCCCTGCTTGGCAGAGCCCTGCTCCGAGGTATCAGAACACACTGTCAGGTAAATAACACGGGCTTCGTTTTGTTGTCATGTGATGTTTTCTCCTGGCAGAGTGGCGAGGATGCAGAAGCAGTGGTAGGTGCTTGGGCATTGTTATAAAGTTATGAATATTTATGTGGTCAACACATAAAATCCCATTTTAACAAACACCATTTTGATGGATTTAACAAGTTAATCTAAGCAATTTCCACATCCTGGTGGATGCCTGCAAGAGATGAACGGATGGCGTTTCTGTCAATTGTGTTGAGTGAGGAAACGTCTGAAACAGATGTGTGCATTAATCCACATTCATTTGGTAAATGTATTGTTTTGTCTCAGTATTGGGCCTGTGCCATGTGCCCAGCACCATGCTGTTGCTTCTAGTACTGGATCCTCACAGCCACTCTCAGAAGCCCTATCCACGCTGTTTACATAGGTTTGGGTGACACCCAGAACCTGAGATGGAGATGGGCACCTTGATGGGGCAGAGCTCTGAGGTGTGTGTAAGAACACATAACATAGGGCTAAACCCTTGCATGTCTGGGGCAGAAAACTTGATGGCCCAAGGCAGGTGGACTTGAGATGGACCGAGGCTCTTGCATTGTACTGCCGTGAACCTCTCTCATCTGCTCCACCTTCCCTGACCACTGGGGACAGTTGCTGCCATTAGCTTCTTCCCCTACTTGGGCTCTTCACACAGGTCTCATAGTTCAGCTAGCAAAGCATTTTCACCTGCTTGTTTACAAGCTCTCCTCCCAATAAGTATAGTAATTGTACTTTTGTCTCCATTTTGTGGCAGGAGAAAATGAAGTTCAGAGAGTTTAAGGGGTTTCATCACAAGCAGATGGTTAGCAAGTTCCAATCTGGTCACAGACATAAATATCGATCTTCTTATTTTAAACTATGTACTATTGCTCCTATGTCTGCTCTTTATCCTTAAGTTCTTTGTTCTGGCACCTGTTCCATAGGGGTTTTCTTCCCCAGCCCTGAGATCACTTGAGGTAGGTTGGATTGCTGTCTCCAATTCTTTACTCCCTCCCTTATTAGAATTGCACGTCCAAGCCTTTTGCCATATGACTTTGCAGTTCCTACCACTACCTCAGCAGCATATATTTCCTCTGCTCATTGATGTTGGGCTTGGCCATCTGATTTGCTTTGGCCAATGAGGTTGTGGCGATAACACAAACTGAGGCCACAAATATGCTTTTGGGGTTTGGTTTGGCCTCTGACACTCCTGGAGTCCATTATAAAAAGAGCACACTCCCGGGAGTTACTAATCCAAGGAGAAGAAGGAACTGTAAGACACAGACCTGAACCCAAGCCATTACCTGGAGCCAAGATTAGCTTGATCAACTCACCTACAAGCAAGAAAATAAATGTTTGTTATAAGCCACTGAGAGTTTGACGTTGTTGCAGAGCGAAAGCTGACTGATATGCCACCAAACAGTGACAGAAAGGCTTTCAGAAGACAAGCTCAAAAGTCCTCTACAAAACAGATTTTCATCCTTCCTCCAGCAAGACAACAGTTTTCAGCAAATGTACACTCTGCACCAAACCACTGTAACATTAATTTTGCCTTATCAAGTAGAGTATTTTGCAATTATGTACTTTAATTCAACAAATTTCAACTCAACACAGTGAACCTGTTAAACATGAGATAAGACAGACGACCATGGAGAGAGAAATCTGGCTCAGTCCTCACAAGTTCACAATCCAATGGCAAAGACAGACACGAACACGAGTAATACTAACAAAAGGTTTTGAGAAATAAGTGCTGCAGCAGGTGACAGAATGTTATCTGACAAGAGGACTTACAAAGTCAACATGGCAAATATGACATTTGCGGTGGGAGTTAAAGGTCAGATAGGATTTCCAAAGGCTAAGATGGGAGAATAGGAGGAAAAGACCATGTGGGGAAAGAGATAAGAGTATACTCACACAAAGGCCAGAAAGCCATATTTAGGAATAACTTTTTGCAAAACTGGCCAATAGCAAAGGTATCCAAAATGGGGTGCTAATAGATGGAGTGATGTCACAGAGAGCCTTTCATGCGAGACTGTGGTGTTTGCACAGGATTTGATGGGCAGTAGGGAGCCATGGAAGGTGTGAGAGTGAGGGAGGACTAGGGGGTATTTGTGCCTTAGATCATTATGGCAGTGCGCCAGATGAAAGGATTGAGGGGGTTGATTCTGGAACTGAAGGCACCAGGTAAGAGTCTGTTGCTGTTGCTCAACTTAGGGGTTTGGGTAATAGGGTCTGGACCATCAGACACTGTGGGCAGGGCCACAGCAGGGATCTCCAGTTCACTCCAATTTTCTCCCATCCCCTTTCTCCCTTTCAGTTCCTCCACTTCCCTGAGCTATTCCTGTTTCTCTTTTTCTCAGAAGCCTGCAGGGTTATTCCTGCCACACGTCCTATCACTCCAGCAAAGCATTAGCAAAAGCCAGCCATCCATCTGCTGACTCCACAGAAACAGTGAGCACCAGATCCAGGGACAGAGGAGGAGGGAGGGAGGGGACACTTTCCTGATTACAATATTTTATCCTCAAGCATTTGCCACCATCCATCAAATTTGCTAACACGGCAAAAAAATAAAAAATAAAAAATCAGGAACTGAATTGTCAGGGGAGGAAAGGAGGCTCTTATCTTCCAAATAACCTAATACGGCTCCCCCAGCAGTCTGGGATTTATGGGCCAACGGGATGTCCAGATGATAGTGAGTGGGGAGCCAGATTCCGGTGCTTGGGGAAACCAACAAACCCAGTAGGGGGCTCCAGATTTGCTGTATTTTAATAATCACTCAAAGAAATGACCTATGTTTTGATGTGAAGAATTGGAACAAATTGAACACAGGTTCATAATTCCAGTGTGCTCCTCCCCCTCCTCACTCCAAGCAGCTGGACAGCCTCTACCCTTTGTGTTCCACCCCAGCCCTAGGAATCTCTGCCGCTCCTTCCCTTCTTTCCTGTCCCCATCCTCTTTCCCGCCCCTTGTCCCCAGCTTCTCAGTCCTCATATTTGTTTTCTGTGAGCAGGAACCTCATCCGACTCTCACTGCTCTTCAGCACCTCATGCAGGGCCTGGCACTGCCTGATACTAATAGACGCCTGTGGACGATGGTCAGCAGAGGCGTGCACTGCCCAGCTGCCTGCCACAGCTGCCCTTTAAGACAGCGGACCCAGCCCACACAGCTCCGAGAAGGGAGATGCCAGCATCCCCTTGCCCATGGTCTCGCTCTGAGCCATTTCGTCTCAACTGGCCTCCCACTCCCCTGCCTGACCACAGCTTTGTCTCCATCTCCCAGATTCCAAGGCTCTGCACACCTCCTCCACCAGAGACCTTGGCTCCCACCTACCCTTCAAGCCGTGTCCTGCTCAAACAGCTCTGAGTTGCACCTGCACTCTGACCAGCGACCTCAGGATCAATACACACACCAGCACACATGTATATGGACCATGTAACCCACACATTCATTACCGACACAGTGCTATACACAACGCTACAACAACACACGCAACATACACACTCTGCATAGCACATACCCACACATACAAACACTGATACACACCACACACACATGTACCATGTGCACTCACACACGCACACCACACACATATACATAGGGGTAGACACACTATGTACACACCCCACACATACACCCGCATGTGTGACTACAACAATGTGTACATGGCCCTGCTGACACCAACCTTACCACATATACATACCCACAGTATGCCATGCAATGACATACATGTATATACATAACATGTATACATGCCAACACACATATACACACATACAAACCACGTATGCATCCCACACACAGCTTTCCACACCGCGTACACCACACATATGCACACTCACACACACAACAGTCACCAGGACTATAATTCCTCCAGAGTGGCCTGTTCTGACCCAGCCCAATCAGAGGCTTTCTTGGAAGGCCTCTAGAAACCTCATTTCTGTTTGTTTGTTTGTTTGTTTGTTTTCTAACCAAACCTAGGACTTTTCTTAAATAAATGTGAAGATTTTCAACTCTCAAAGAGGAGGGCCATACTGGGCCCACGCCGGGATGCCAAGGGTTTGAGCCAGCCTACTCTAACACCTTAAAGATGGTGGTGGAAAGCAGCCCGAGATGGAAGGTGCGCAGGGGCTGGGGCTGGCATCAGCAATTGCCAGAAGTCATTGTCCTCTTCTCACAAGGGCTGGGGCTGACCTGGCCAGGGGCCCACCAAGAAGCTAGCAGAGATGGCAGTTTCCACACCATTCATGCCAGAACTGAACCTGAGAGATCGGTGGCAGATGCAGACCAAGCCCACAAATACGGGCAAGGCCAGGTCTAGATGTCAAATAACACAGATAAAGCCCAGAATTTGGGGCCAGAGGCAGGATTCAGGTCCTTGCCTCAGAGAAGAGACCAGAGCCCAAGCGCTTCTGGAACAAAGATAAAGAAATTAGAATAGCCAGAAAGTGGGGCCTGCTTTCCTAGCCCATCAAGGATATAGAATGGAGAAAGGCAAATTGGCTTAAAAGATTAGGGTAGATCAGACCTCCCTGTGGAAAGTGGAGGCAGAAAGCAGTTTTTATAGAGTGGTCATTCAACAAAAATTTATTGTGCTGCTACTACATACCAGGCACTAATACAATGGCAATAGGCAAGCTCCTGCCATTTGGGAGTTTACCAATTTATTACAGTTAAATACTGAGATAAGGACTGCCAGAGAGAGTGTGATTCTACCAAGTGGCCTCTCTGTCAAGAGCCACTGTTAACCTCTAAACCTTCAGTCGCCTGACTTCAACTTTTAGCAGCACCATGTCACATCCCCAAATTCCCTCTAACACACACCACCTCTCAGGCTCACTGTTTTTCTCATTAGCATGCCAATCTTGTTCCTAATTTAGCCCTCAGAATAAGCCAGGTTGTCAGTTTGCTATTCCCTAATCCCTTCTCACCCCAGCAATTGAAACTAATGATTGCAATATTGCTGAGTGCCTTGTGTCCTGATCTGTTGTGCTCAGAGTGGGTAATCAGTACCACAGGGGGCTTATGGGAGCTCACAGAGCCAGTGCCAGGTAAACAATGCCTCCTGCCTCCACGCTGGTCCAATCTGTTTCAATAAGCACCTTTAGGGTCCTTATGTTAGGAATTGAGAACTAGTTTCTGCCCTCTGGAAACTCATGGTTCAGTGGGAAAGGCAGACCCTAATGGGTTATTCAAATGGTACTGAAGGCCACCTAAAGTGGGTGGGTGTTGTGCCAAACCCTATTGACTTCAATGGGGATGACACCACATTCAAGAGGCCGAAGAAGAGACCCAGAGCCACCAAATGAGACATAGGGTTTTACTGGGGGCTTACATAAAGGTGAGAAAGTACAGTGTTTGGGGGGTGGACAAGAGAACCACACAGCCCAGTGGCAGTGGGCTGGACAGAAAAACTGGAGCCACTTGCAAAAGGCATGGAGTTTGTACAGCATTTTCACTTAGCATCCTTTCCCTAACAACTTACACCTGTCAACCTTTATTCAACCCCAGACTGAGGCCTCGATCCCCTGTACTGCCAGGGTTCCACCAGACAGGTGGGGGGCTCAGATGTTCTTCAGAGACAAGGAACAAATCTCCAGGTTGGCCACTCCCAGATTCTCTAAGTTGGAACACACATTCAGGGGTGTCTGCCACACAGGGTCATTCTCAGGGTATGTGTAATTTATTGCCATCAGGTGCATTTCCCCTCCATGGGGGCAGTACATTGGGGGAAAGCCAGGGGCGCCTTCTGGAGTGGAGGATGCCTGAACTGAATCTTGGAGAAAGAGTGGGAGAAAGTCAACGCCTAAAGATGGGGAGGAGCAGCCATGGAAGGAAGAGGGACCCCAGGAAGCAGCAACGGCACAGTGATCCAGGTTATCCGCACATCGAGGCTGCGGGAGTCCAGATAGCAGGCCGAGAGTGGCAGGAGAGGAGGCTGTCAGGGACCCTGGAGCCAGCCCCTGGAGAACCCTGTCAGCCTGGCTGAAGAGCTTGAGTTGATTCTGGAGCTGATGGAAAGTCAGTGAAGGATGCTTTGCAGAGAAGGAGGCCAGTTACATGGCTGTTGCAATAGTTCCAGGAAGGGCAGAGAGAAGGGATGACTTAACCAGGTCACCCAGATGCAGTTATTGGGCCCTTCCTAGGACACATTGAATCAGGATATCTGACGGCAGCCCCACAAATGTGCTTTTTTAATAACCTGCCCCTGGTACTAAAGTTCAAGAGCCACCAAACAAGATTTTAAAAATCCTTATAAAGATGCTAGTCAATGTGCCACTTGGCTTATAAAGCAGGACTTTATCTATGACCATATCCAACTTACGTATATTCTTAAGTAAACCCTTAAAAGAGAACCATTGAAGATTGAGATCTACGGTATCACAGCAAAGCACCCCTTTGTAGCAAAGCTGTTTCCTGAGAAACCCCATGACATTGATTAACACATCTTCTTGGCCTGCAACTCATTCATATGTGCACATTTTGTCAGCCCAATGAGAGTGTTAGCAGAAAGGGGTACAGGAAAGAACATGAGTACTAGGGTAACTGTCCTACATTCCAATCCAACAATGATATTCAACAGCCTCAGGGTTTAAGACAATCACTCAACGTTTCTGGACTTGAGTTTGGGGTGACCAGTTCATCCTGGTTTGCTGAGAACTTTCCAGGATTTAGCACTATGTCCTAGTCCCACGTCCTAGAAAACCCCTTAGTTCTGGGCAAGCCTGGATGGTTGATTACCCTACTTCAGTTTCCTCATTTGTAAACAAGTGTGTTGGCTGGGCACCAAAGCTCATGCCTATAATCCCAACACTTTGGAAGGCCAAGGTAGGCGGATTGCTTGAGCCCAGGAGTTCAAGACCAGCCTGGGCAACATGGTGAAACCCCATCTCTACAAAAAATGCCAGAACACTTAGCTAGGCATGGTGGCACACACCTGTAGTCCTAGCCACTCAGCAGGCTGAGGTAGCAGGATTGCTTGAGCCCAAGAGGTCGAGGTTGCAGTGAGCCGTAATCATGCCACTGCACTCCAGCCTGGGCGACAGAGCGAGACTCCATCACAAAAATAAAATAAAGTCAGAATGTTAATATCTACCTACAGGGATACTGTGAGGGGTATTCAAGGGGGGTTAATCAAAGCAACAATTCCTTGTTTTTTCTTCTGTCCGTTGGGATTCCTCCTCCAGGTTGCAAACAAAAGCACTACATCCCATTTGATTGGAGGAAGCAGTTTGGCTTACCACGCACTTGTATAGATGTAATTTGATTTGTTTCTCACAACAACCCTGTACAGAAAACAGGGAGGATATTTTGTGCCCACTTGATAGACGGGGAAATGGGAAATAAGACGAGTTAAATGGCCCAGTGGGAAACATCTTTTCTCTTAACCCTTTAAGTTTCTGCCTAGGTCCTGAAGAAAGAAATTGCTACCCACACTTTCGGAGAGGAGGAATAGCTAATGGGGTCATTCGGGGTGGCACTTACTGAGCTCCACTTCACTCATGGGCAATGTGCCATTTCACATCCCTTCCCTTCTGCCAGGTTGTTCATTTTCTCCATAGAGTCACAGGTTTGGGAAAAAAGAAAAAACCCTCCGATTTAAGCAAAAGTGACTAGGAAACAGGAAGCCTAGTTAAGCCTAGCAGCCAGAACAAGCTCCTCGAGCTCTGCTTCTCCCAGAGGGCAATGAATTGGGACCTGGTGTACTTGTTCAATCATGGTTAAAACAGGAACTTTGTTTCTGATCTGGCTATTGATCTTTTGCCAGAGGACCCGAGCCAGTGGGGTGTGGAGAGGAGTGGCTGCATGCATATAGGCCTAACAACTGGACTCCCAAGTTGCTAACACTAATGACTGACTCAGTAACCCGATGACTAAGCTTCCAAGCAAGACTTGAACCCGTGGCGACTGCTCCTGGATCCAACATGCGTTCCCCTACATTGCACAGCTGCACCCTGGAAACCACACCTCATAGGAGGCTCAATCTATTATTGTTAACACTCTCACCCCAGACAAGCAGCTTTAAAAAAGCTGTTTTAGGCAACACCACCAGCCTTTTGCTGTCGTTCATTAAGGGTTTAGCAGCTCGGTATTGATTTTCCTGCAGCTGCCTCTGAACTTTAATTCCTGCAGCAGAAAACAAGGCTTTGTCTGCGACATTTCCTGTCCAAGTGGTGGGTTAACAACCATTCCTGCGATGCTGATTTCCCCAGCTATGCTACAAACCACAGGTTGCCCACAATATGTCCTTTGTCTATTCCAAAGAGTAATTTCTGTAGCTGCAGGAGGTCCCTTCAAATGTGAGCAGTGGCTCCACCTCCTTCCTAAATCAGCAGTGCCTTCAAACCCCAGCCTTTGAAAATCCAATGACCACCCCTTTCCTCACACCGACTTGCAGCTAAGAAAGTGCTGTCTTGTATTAATGTCATATTTGTTACATTCAGATTTCTCTTAAATGTGAATTCCTAGGGATTAGAAAGGACCATAACAACCTTCTCTTGCAAGCACCATCCTGATATTTTATCCCCTCTGCAACATCCCCACCAAGTGGCCATTCTGGCTTTGCTTGAACACCTCTAAGGACAAGAAACTCACCTCCTCCATAGGAAAGCAACTTTGTTCAGGAAAGCTCTGAAAGGCAGAACATTTTTCATTGTGTGGAATCAAAATCTGCCTCCCGGAAACATCAGCCACAGCTTTCTCTGCCAAATCCCTCCTTCTCATCCCTGAAGCCCTGGATCCTATCCACAACACCTGTGTGAGTGAAGCACTCACCTCTGAGGCAGCCCCTGTGTGCTCCGCATACTTCTCTTCCCAAACCATTTGATTGGAGTTCCCCCTGTGGAACAGGCACTGTGCTGTATGCACCTGTGAATGTTTTCTCATATTTATCTCATGGGGTAAGATTTGCTATCCCCATTTTACAGACCAAAAAGCTGAGGCTCAGAGAAGGTAAATAACTTCCCAAGGATACACAGGTAATCAGTAGTAGAGACAGACTCCAATCTTAGAGTTGCTTGCCCCAGAGCCTGTGTTCTCTTCACTATTCTGTGCTTTCTAAAAATAATGCAAGTTTAATTTCAAAGGGAGAGCAGAATCTGGCAAGACGTGTCCAACAAGAGCAGCGAATTTCTCACAGCCACTAAGGAGGCCTCAGGAGAGCCCTGCTCCTGGCTCACCCTTTTTGTCTCCGCAGGTGGAAGGCATGGAAGGAAATATTGATGCCAATGGCACATGAGGCTGCAGTGGACCGAGTGGTCACTCAGCGACCAGCAGCAGCCTGCCTGGTGCAGCAGGGCCCATGGTGACAACTGGTGCCCAATTCCGGTTCCAAGGCACAGTCACAGAATGGCATTCTGAGAATGGAGATTGGGGTCCCCTCAACTGTCACTAAGAAGCCACAGTCAGAGCTCTGCCTTCTGCTTTGGGCCTCTATTCCAAGCCCCTGCTCCTGTAGCCGGGGTTCGTAGGCTCCTCGTGAAAGCTCAAACTCTCATCACTCCTACCTGTCCTCTTCCTCACAACCCAGAACGTGTCTCTGGGGCTCATACATGACCTGGACTGTAACCACTCTGCAAATGAACCCACCCATGCTCTAATGGACCAGTCTGGAACTAGACCCCTTGCTCACCACACACCACCATCACCCATTCCTGCCCCAGCCACAAAGCCAGAAACGGGACGTGGATGGAAGAAGGAAGACAGAAGGCAGGAAGACCAGCCAAGAGGCTTTTGTGACTGTCCAGGTGAAAGATGACAATGAACCAGGAAAGAGGTAGTAAGGCTGGAGAGAAAGGAATAGCCGAGATATTATGGCAGTAAGAATGCAATACAATGACCAACAGCATGCTGATCACAGTCATGGTTGGGACATGTGACTGACAGCTTCAAGATGCTCCCAGCGATCCTCAGTACCTAGCGTTCATGCATCGGATATTAATGTAATCCTTCCATTTGAATGTAGGTTGGACTCAGTGAGTTGTTTCTAATAAATGTAGCAAAAGTGATACAATATCATTTTGGAGATTAGGTTACAAAAGGCTCTTTCCATCTTCCTAGCCTTCCCCCACTCACTCTGATGGAAGGCTGGGGCCTTGATATGAGCTGCCCTATGGAGAGGCCCATGTGGCAAAGAGCTGAGAGGAGCCTCCAGCCAATGCCCAACAAGGAAATGCATCCTACCAATAATCACATGAGCGCACTTGGGAGTGGATTTTGCTCAGGGCCAGTCTTCAGATGACCGCAGTGCCAGCTGATGCTTTGATTGAAGCATCAAATCAAATCCTTCTGATAAACCCAGACAGGAGGACCCAGCTCAGCTGCTCCCGGATCCTCTCCCACAGAAACTGCTTGTAAAGTTCATTGTTTTAAGCTGCGAAGTTTGAAGGCAATTCATTACACAGCCTTAGATAACCAATATAAACAGAGAAACAAGCAAAGTATGCTTTTTCAACTCATGAGGAGTTTCCAGATGTCCAGGGCATGGGCACATGACTGTGCCCATGTTCTTATCATGGGAACTCACATGCATGTCAATGCCATTTACTGAGCTTGGAACCCTAATGGTGGCACAAGCTTTTAAGGAAAGAAAACAAAACAAACTTTGCTCATGTTCAGCCTGAAACACCCAAGAGAATAATGGCTTCCAGCTTCATCCATGTCCCTGCAAAGGACATGATCTCATACATAGGTGATGGGTTGATAGGTGCAGCAAACCACCATGGCACACGTTTACCTGTGTAACAAACCTGCACATCCTGCACGTGTGCCCCAGAACTTAAAAAAATAATTTTTTAAAAAAGAAATACCTAAGAGAAATGCAACTGGGTGAGTCGAGAAGGTAGTTGGATTTATGACCCTGGAGCTCAGAAAGAAAACATTGGCAGGAGCCAACCATCTGAGAGTCATCCCCTGGGAGCCACTTGGAATAAGTTTATTTCTCCACCCACATAAAAGTCTTTGAAGCTTGTTTTTTGTTTTGTTTTGTTTTGTGGGTTGTTTTTGTTTTTGAGATGGAGTCTCATTCTGTCACCCAGGCTGGAATGCAGTGGTGCAATCTCGACTCATTGCAACCTCCACTTCCCGGGTTCAAGGGATTCTCCTGCCTCAGCCTCCCAAGTAGCTGGGACTACAGGTGCCCGCCACCATGCCTGGCCAATTTTTGTAATTTTAGTACAGACTAGGTTTCACCATATTGGCCAGGCTGGTCTCGATCTCCTGACCTTGTGATCTGCCTGCCTCGGCCTCCCAAAGTGTTGGGATTACAGGCATCAGCCACCGCACTCGGCCTCTTTGAAGTATTTGTAAGTTCTCATGTCTCCCATGAGTTTGGCTCAAGTATATCCACTCTCTCATACTTTTTCTCAGATAATTTGGCTCTGAGTGCCCAATCTGCTTCTGGGCTTGTCAGATATAAGTTTTATTTCACCTGCTCTGCTTATAATTGAACAACTGGGCAAGTTACTTAATTTTTGGTTTTCTCATTTGCAAAACAGTTGTTTTGAGGTGAAAATAAAATTCCTGGCAAACATTCAGCATTGTGACTAGCACATAAATGGTCAATAAATGTTAATAATTATAGCATCTAGAACAGCACTATCCATATTATGTAAGCAACATACGTAACTTTTAATTTTCTAGTGTCCACATTTTATTTTTTAAATTGTTGTGGGGTACAGGTGGTTTTTTGTTACACGAATAACCTCTTTAGTGGTGATTTCTGAGATTTTGGTCCACCTGTCAACCCAGCAATGTACACTTTACCCATGTGTAGTCTTTTATCCCTCATTCCCCTCCCACCCTTCCCTCCAAGTCTACAAAGTCCTTTATATTATTCTCATACTTTTGCATCCTCATAGCTTAGCTGCCAGTTTAAGTGAGAACATGTGATATTTGGTTTTCCATTTTGAAAAGTGAAAGAAACAAGAGAAATAATTATATTAATATATTTAAATTAATATATTAATATATTGGCAGGGTTAGTCTCAAACCTGCTTACCTCATGTGGATCACACTGCCTCAGCCTCCCAAAGTGCTGGGATCAACCAGGTGTAAAGAGCCACTGAGTTGTTGTATGCTCTGATTTTTTTTTTTTTTTTTTTTTTGAGATGGAGTCTTGCTCTGTCACCCAGGCTGGAGTATAGTGGCACAATCTTGGCTCACTGCAGCCTTGGACTCCCGGATTCCAGCGATTCTCCTGCCTCAGCCTCCTGGGTAGCTGGGATTACAGGTGCACACCACCACACCTGGCTAAATTTTGTACTTTTAGTAGAGATGGGGTTTCACCATGTTGGCCAGGCTGGTCTCTAAGTCCTGCCCTCAGGTGATCTGCCCACCTTGGCCTCCCAAAGTGTTGGGATTACAGGCATGAACCACCATGCCCAGCCCTCTGATCTTAATTCTGACACTTAGTAGCCAAGTAACCTGAAGGTTCAGAGTCACTCTGCAAAAAGAGGATAAGAAATCCATCTGGCTTATGTAACAAAGACCACAAAAATATCTAGAAATTTTTACTCAATAATACTTATCCTGGTATTACAAGGTAAGGAAATAATCTGAAATATATGAAAACCATTATGTGCAAAGATGTACATCACAGCATTGTCCACAATGGTTTTCCAAAAGAAATAATCTGATCGTCCCACAGTAGGGAAACAGTTAACAACAAACATCCTTAATGTTTAGGCATGTTACACCTGTACCTTACTAATTGTCACAATAGCTACTTTGTCTCTATAGTAGAGACAAGGAATTGAGACTAAGGGAAGCTGTCATTTTTCTTAGACTGCAAAACTCTTGAAAGTGAATCAAATATAGTTATTATTAGACCTCATACTTAGATAGCATTTACTTTGTGCTTTGCATATAAGTCATTTAAATCCTGATTTGTGCTTTGCATATAAATCATTTAAATCCTGATTTGTCTGCTCCACAGTGTTCAGAATTATCATTAAAAACAATTTTGTGAACCAGGCAACGTGCTAACGACTTTAGCTGAAATACCTTATTTCTGTCTTACAACCCTATAAGGTGAGAGCTATTATCAGATCCATCATGTGGATTAGGAAACTGAGGCTCAGTGAGTAAGTTGGCCATTTTATTATATTATTTTATATCAATAAAGGAAAGAAGTCAAGTGCTAGAAAGAATACATTCCTAGTCATAGGAGGAGATCATAAGAGTTGGCAACAGGAAACACATGTATTTATTAAACATGTACTAATGTGCCAGCTATCACTCTAAGTGCTGTGGGCACAGAGACAAAGCCCTTGATCTCATGGCATGGGATTTCGAGTCTAGCATGAAAGGTGAGTAGTAAACAAACATAAATAAACATGTGTGCAGATGTGGATATGGTCAGCTTGTGATCTGTCTAATAGAAAACAAACAGAAGGAACAGAGCATGTTAGGAATGGGACAGTGTTGCTGTGGTATACAGGGTAACCAGAGTCAAATTATGTAAGGGAGTGTCATTTGGACAGAGATCTGACAGAAGAAGGGAATAAGCCATGTGCACTTGGAAAGAACATTCCAGGCAGAAGGAAACAGCAGCTGCCCTAAGATAGAAGTGTGCCAGTGTATTCCAGAAACAACCAACACATAAGGATGCTAGTGGTTCTTAAAAAAAAAGTGAGCAAAAGGGACAATAATAGGAGATGAGGCCAGTGGCCCAGACTGTATTGGCTCTTGTGGTCATAGCAAGGTTTTGCCTTTTACTGTAAGTGAGATGGGAGCCAATGGAAGGTTTGGGGGCAGAGGAGTGGCATGTGATGTGAATTGTAAAATTTAAAAATAAAATAACTCTGACTGCCACGCTGAGAACAGATTGCAGGGGAATAAAGGCCGAATCAGGAAGAGCAGTTAAGAGGCAACTTCAGTAACCCAGTGAAAGACGCCAGTAGCTTAGACTGGGATGACAGTGGGAAAAGTAGTGAAAAGTGGTTAGCTTTAGATTCAGGATGTATTCTGAAGGAGAGATAACAGGATTTGTTGGTGATTTTAATACAGATCATAAAAGAAAGACAGTCAAGATGATTCCAACCAATGTTTTTAGCCAAAGCAATTGGAAACACAGACATGTCACTTACTAAAATAGGGAAGACTATGGGAAGAACAAGTAAGGGGAGAAAACCATGAGCGGGCTGGACAATGTTTAAGATGCCTGTTAGACATCCACATGGAAACGATGAATGGTCTGTTGAATGTATGGATCTAGAGGTCAGAGAAAAGCTATAAGTTGAATTGATAAAATTGGGAGTCATCAGGCTACAGTGGTATTTAAAGCCACGAGACTGAGTGGGATCACCTAAGTAGCAAATGTAGATAGGGAATATGTCTGCAGGCCTAAGTCCTAGGATATACCAACCTTTAGAAGTCAAGGAAATGAGGAGGAACTAGCAAAAGGGGCTGAGGAGGAGCTATCAGGAGTATGGTGTCTTGGAAGTTAAGTGGAAAAAAAAAAAACATTTCAAGGAGCAATAAGTAAATAATTGTGTCAAATGTTGCTATTAAGTCAAGTAAGATAATAACTAGCACTAGCACTAGCCATTGGACTTGGAAACATGAAGGTTATTGGTGACCTTAACATGAGCTGTATTGGCACAGTGATGAGAATGAGAGTCTAATTGGATTATAACTAAGAAAGAATTTTTTTAAAAACGAAGTGGAGGTAAGTATGGATCTCCCCCAATCTTAGACATCTAATTTAGACACAAAGTGGTCCACCAATGTGATTCAGGTGGATACAAAGGTACATTCTCCCTTCGCTATGGTGACAGAGCTCAGGACAGAAAGGTAGCTTCTCATAAGTAGACATACAGAGGCTTTTCAGAGTCAGCAAAAAAAACAAAGAGGAAAGTAATATGGCACAATACTAGGCACAGCTCCATCCCTGGAGTGGCAGAGAAGACTATGACAGGGACAGGGAATCTATGTGGCCATTGTAATGAAGGGTCCTAGTAACTCATGAGGAGCCAGGAAGGTGGGGTTTGGTTTGAGGCTGAGCCAGAGACATATCAACTGTTACCATGGCGACCTCTCCCACTCCCATGTGTGACCCATGAAACATGTTTACACATGAGAAAATGCAGACAATTTAAAGAGAAAACAATCAGAATCATGATATATGCAGCATGTATTAGCCCATTCTCATGCTGCTAATAACATACCCAAGACTGGGTAATTTTTAAAAGAAAGAGGTTTAATAGACTCAGTTCAGCATGACTGGGAAGGCCTCAGGAAACTTACAGTCATGACAGGAGGAGAGGCAAACACATCCTTCTTCACATGTCAGGAAGGAGAAGTGCTGAACAGAAGTGGGGAAAGCCCCTTATAAAACCATCAGATTTCGTGAGAACTCAGTATCATGAGGAGAGCAGCATGGGGGTAACCACCTCCAACTTCAATTATCTCCCAAGAGGTCCCTCCCACGACACATGCAGATTATAATAACTACAATTCAAGATGAGATTTGGGTGGCGACACGGCCAAACCATATCACAGCATGATTGTTGTACAAAAAAACAAAATTCCAGGAATAAAGACACTAATGACACTTAGCAACATGTAAAACAATGTCAGTGTTGAAGCACCAGAAATATGGATAGGTTCTTATTTTCTCTATTTTGTAACTTGTAGTGGAACTCTTAGGTAGTTTTTATAGTACAAAAAAAAAATTAAGTAGATAATAATCCAAGCCAGTCTCCCAGAGTTGTTATGCAGATTATAATGACTAATATTTGAATAGCTCACAAAGTGCTTTTCACACATTTAATCTCATTTAATCTTCACAACCAACATGCCTTATCTTGGCACTCTGTAAAATCCTTTTTATTGTTGCACTTAGCAAAAGGTATCGCAATGATGTGTTTACGTATCTTTCTTACATTACAGACTGAAGTATCCAAAAGATAAAAGCCATGTCTTTTCTTCCTTCTCCTTGACAAGCAACACAAACCCTGGCATATGACAGGAGCTCAGTAAAGTTCAGGGATGGATAGATAATGGTTAAACAGATTAATGAGAGGATGAACGGTTGAGAAGATGGACGGAGGGATAGATGGATGCATGGATGAGTGGATAGAGGAGTGGATAGAGGGATGGATGGAGGGATGGATGGATGGAGGGAGGGAGGGATGGATGGATGGATGGATGGATGGATGGATGGACAAATGATGGACGGACAGACGGACGAAGAATCAAAGGGTGCATCATTGGACATAAGCACTTGACTGTCTCAAGGCCACAGAGTTACACGTAATGCCTATAGACAGAGCCAACCACCACTCCCTTCACCCAAAGCTAAAATATTTTGAAAACCCCATGGTTCATTAATAGGTCATTGATACTCCCCATATCTCACATTTCTGATTGTATTAGTGAGTCCTTCTTCTTAGCTTTCCTCTCCCATACTTATATTCCCACATTGCTCTATGCTTCTCTCTCCGCTTCCTTAATTCTATATTGTTCTTGTCTCACCCAAACCCTTCCATTCAATACCCAGAACTCTCTGAACCATGAAGAATGTGTCTGTATCTTCAAACTCTCTTTCCTCTTCTACACTGAAGTGAACCTAGCTCTCACCTGGAACCCCACTTTCTTATAGCTCTCTCTGGAAAGCTTCCCATTTTTTCCCATCTCTAGGACATCTTTCTAGAACATCTCCACATCAGGTTATGTTCTGTTATGTGCTGTTGCAGTACCATGGATTGCATATGCAGGTGTATTATCTATTTCAGCAATTTCCTCTATGTTATCCAGAATCAGTATACATGAAAGTCAGATTGTCTATGTAGATGTTTCAGTCTCATTCACATGTTTGAAAAAATTTTACAATTAGATGTTTACAAGAACCATGACATATTCTGCATATGCATCAGGACAATTTCAATTGCAAGTGACAGAAAACCAGCTTAAACTGGCTTGCATTAAATAAAGGGAATGTATTGGCTCTTGCAACTTGGAAAGTCCAGCAGAGGTTCTGGCACCAGATTACCAGGTCTTTGTCTTCTTTCTCAGACAGGCTCTTTCTTCATGGTGGGAAAGATGACTACTTGCAATTTCAACCATGTTTATGCCCAGAGTCCAAAAGCATCCATCTATCAATCACACAGAAAAGCTCTGATTGGCTCTGAGTTTTAGTATATTTATGAAGTTAAGAGGAATGTAGCAAAGCATGAAGATTGAGAGTCCTAAAAGGAGCAAATGGAATTGAGGGAGGAAGGGAACATATGAATCCCTCAAGATAACACACACAACATTTAAGTCATGTCTATGCCATCTCAAAACAGGTTGACAGTGACCTGGTTACTCACACATCAAATAATTGATCTTTTTGGCTTTTATATCTACATCATTTTTCAACTTACTAAGAATTAGCAGTATCTAAATGGAACATGGTAAGAAAAGTTGGGGGAAGGTTGTCCTCTGATCAGAAATTAACATATAAAATTGTTGACCACGGTCTTCTCTAGGGAGAAAAGTGGGAGTGGGAGGGGGTGGTGATAGAAATAAATTTGATTTTTTTCCTTGGTATATTTTTTATACACTGCTTGGTGGTTTCATGTGGAGTATGAAGGAACTAAAAACTCCCTATAAAGGAAAGAGAATGAAGATTCAGGAGCTTGGTTCAGAGAGATTCTGGAGAAATAAGATGAAGAAATGGCATTTTCTGGAAGTTGTGTGCATAGCTGCAGAGCCTGATTCCGTTTACTTGTTATTGGAAAAGCTAGCCCAGGCATAAGGCAAAGAAGGGTGACTGTGGTCCCTTCCCAAAGCTGAAGAGCTGGCATTATAGCTGAGAGAAAATTGTTGTTTTTATTAGTGCTGTTTGTCTACTGTTTAAATCCATACTCTAGTGTACTAGGAATTTGAACTTAAAAATTACATTCATTTGCTTTGAACAGTATGCTGATAAATTGAAAGTTAAATTAGATCTAAAATCTGTTCTATCTTTAAAACTAATCACAGAAAAAATTCAGAAAACTGGCCAGCATTGAAATAGGAAAAGATCAAGTTGGGAATTAATTTTTCCTCCAAATTTGATAATTATTGAATTCCTGTGAATGTAAGTTCCAGTTGAATTATCAACCTTGTCTGGACAGAATGAGAATGATTTTTTAAAAATAGCCTATAAGTCAAATTGGGTGAATGATGATATACAATGTTGGTATATTTTGGAATAAGAAAGAAACGAATGATATATTTGAGTGTCATTAAGCCTGTCATTGATGAGAAATTAGGTCACTAAATCTGGCAGTGTGCTCATGATTTGGGAGCCAAATTGCCATGGAACGTAAAATTAAGGAAGATAGTCACGGCGTACCTAACCCATGTGCGGGATTGAATCAGTTTTACTCAGAACACAGTGGCATTTGCTGGGAATTACTATATTTAAAGACCATCAATATTGTATATTTTGGGATCATGCTTAGTTTGAAAAGAGTATGGATAAATTGAGAGAACATAGCTTTATTAAGACCACCTGATGTTAAGGAATTTTACACTAATCTGAGTGGATTTAATTTCCTGAAGCAGTATGTTTGTTCTTGTCTTGATCCCCCTGGATGTGGCGAATAGAGAGACAGATAAACAAGTGTTTAACATTCCTGAGTAGACCAAACCTTTGTGCATTATTCAGCATGCAGCTGCTGGGAGGGAAAATTGCATACAGCATCTTTCCACCCAAAGAGGAAGAACACGTAATCATCTAACAGATATACTAAAAGGCCCTCCCCTTTTATACTTTGTTAACCACAAGTCTATCCAAAGAGATTTTGTTTACACTAAATTTATCCAAGGGTCCAAGGAGAGTAGGATGTGTCCCAGAATAAAGATAAGGAATAGTCACATCAAATTCGTGACTATAAACCAGGTGTTTAAAAGAAGGACTATGATTGCACAGGGCAAGAGGACCATTTATCTCAGGTCCTCCATTTCCAAAGGTGTCCAAAACCACTTTTCTGTTATCTTCAATTGTCTTGTTATACATTGATTCACAGAGCCACCTGACAAGTATTCATCATGCAGCTTTAATCTTTTGTCCCATTACCAAGCCCTATCACGTAATACACCATGAATTAATCCTATAACTAAGTTGTGAAGAACGTAATTATAGTGTAGTTTATTTTTTGGTCCTAAAGTGTTAATTTAATGTAATTCTTTCTTAAGGTCTCTGAATCTATAGACCTGTTTCAGCAAATAGGGTTTTTTTCTTTGTGTGTGTGTCTCAAAATACAAAGAAAAGAAAAGGTGGTGGGAAGAGAAAACAAAATAAAAGAGTTCTGTTCTCCTTTCATCTCTGAAAAGCCATGGTCACCAACTAAAATGAATAAAAACATAGTTAATGTAATTGAAAGAAGTGAGATGGGTGAGAATAGGAAATGGCGAGGATTGCAGCAGAGGTAAGAGTTCAAAAGAGCTTATGCCAAAACGCCCCATTGAGAAGGAACAATGAATATTTAGCACCAGCAGCTTAGGGTGCCACGTGGAAATTCAGACCCAGGGTTACCAGATCTTCTAATATTTTCAAGAGAAACCATGAATCCATATACTCATTTAAATTTCTCAATTTTTAAAGACTGGATGAATTTTTATTACATTTTTTATATCAAACAAAACGTATCTTCCATCCAGAGTTAGCCTGTAGAGCATCAGTTTAGATCTATGACATAATTAAAGGTAAAAGTCCAGTTGTAAGGCATTTAAAGGCATGGCAATTTGTTGGTCCTCCAAAGGATAAGACAATCAGGGTTTGGCCTATGAGTTTTTATGCAACACGAGCCAAAGCCCAGACTAGGTGAGATGAGCCAAAGTCATTTCTTCCAAGCAGATGTGCAGCTGTTGTTAATGGGATGCACGTGCTATATGTTAATTGGAGCTCATGCTATTTTAAATGTGTGAATGTTTTTGTTATGGATCCCTCATGTAACTCATAGGACATTGCCTTTTGAAGCTCATAAATTTTTTATAATCTAATATTATCAGAATAAAATAAGTAACGAGTAGATTCAGACTTATTTAACCCTAGAAACTGTTCTTAATAAATTGAGACAGCACAGAAGTTGAATTCAGGAGTCATAAAAATGTAGAGCTGGGGCCTCAAAGAAATAATAACAGGTAAAACTATAAGATTTCACAGATGGCCGGGCACGGTGGCTCATGCCTGTAATCCCAGCACTTTGGGAGGCCGAGGCAGGCGGATCACGAGGTCAGGAGATTGAGACCAGCCTGGCTAACATGGTGAAACCCCGTCTCTACTAAAAATACAAAAAACTAGCCAGGCATGGTGGCACGCAGCTGTAGTCCCAGGTAGTCGGGAGGCTGAGGCAGGAGAATCACTTCAACCCAGGAGGCAGAGATTGTAGTGAGCCGAGATCGTGCCACTGCACTCCAGCCTGGGCAACAGAGCGAGACCCAATCTCAAAAAAAAAAAAAAAAAAAGATTTCACAGAGTCAAATATATCCACCTATTTATTCAACAAGTACTAGTAACTAATGTATACACACTGTGTTAAAAGCTATACACACACGTGGTATCTAATCTTATGACAATCCTGTGTTTAGTGTGGATTCCTGCAGAAATAGCACCCAAGACAAAAATCTGAGGGCAAGTTGTTTATTTGGGAGGTGACTACAGGACACACTGGTAGAGGAGTGGAAAAGTGGGACATAGAAGGGAAAGAAGGCAGTAAAAAGGTGTGGTGTCACAAGCAGGAACCACCACGGACAATCAGAGCTCAATACCACCGGGGAGCTCTGAGATACTGTGTTGAACTTGACCTTCAGAATTCTCCCATTTGAGGAGTGAAGGAGCTGGGATATTTATACAATAACTCCCTTTAGTCATTGGCTGAAGGCTGCTCCCAGGAATTAGTTCCTTGGCATTTCTGAGCTGTCGTGCTTGTGGTAGCCAAAGAGAGACCCCAGGAAAAGAAATGCATGTGCTGGCAGTGAAAAGTTAGGCAAACATGCACAGAAATGGTAAGAGCCAGGGATATGGGTGGGACACAAAGAGTGTCTACTACAGACCTGAAGGTAGATCCTATCCCACTTCGCAAATGAGGACACATGGAGTTCACTCTTCAGGTAGAAAGTGCTGGCAGGTAATCCCCCTTGGAAGCATGCCAGTCAGAAGCAGGACAGCCAAGACTTCTTCAAGAGACAGGGCATGGAGAGAGAAGTTGTCAGCTGCTTTGATGGCCTAGGGGAAGGTACTGACTGACGGTCTATATATGGATCCCCAGTTTTAGGCATCAACAACACATCATCAGGCATCAGCATGCAGGGCTTTGATGCAGTAATGTCAGTGTTCTTTGGACATCATCAGAGATGGGATCACAGTGAGCTAACACAGGAGAGGAGGAAAATGACAGGTACCATATGATCACCAAAGGGGCTATTGTGAAGGACTGATGAGGCATACCTTGGAGACTTCTGATACCATCTCATGAAAAAGTGAGGGTGTATATATTTCCCTGGACTAAGTGTAGACTGTGTGTGATGGTTTACAGTGGCCCAGTTTGTATCCACAAGCCATCAAAGATACACTGGGCTTCCAGAAATACTTTTTCTTCCTCCATTGACGATTGTGCCAATAATTCAGGATGACACCAACCAATTACCAAACTATTAAATGTCAGTTAACATCTTTGGAAAGTGAATACAAAATGAACTTACTAATACGGCCATGTTATAACCCCATTGTGTATAAAAATTAGGTTTAAATGCTTAATGAATATATAAAAATATAATTACCAAGTTATTGCTCTTGTAGAGGTGATTAATAATTATACCATTGACTTTTCCACTGTGTTCTTGAGCTACTGAACTGGAATATTTCTGATAGGCTCTCTTCTCTGCAGTTTTTTTGTTTGTTTGTTTGTTTTGTTTTGTTTTGTTTTGCTATTTATAGTATTTGTAAGTACTTCCAAACTACTTCCTCTGTTAGATTCTAAAATGCTTGGACATTTGGGCACTGCCATTATTCACTCCTTATTTCTAGCACCTAACAGAGAGCCTGATACATAGCAGGTGCTTGTGAATGACTGTAGAAACTTTTATAGTTGAATAAAACTTTTGTCTTTATTTCAGGATATAACATAGAACCGAATGATCATAAAAGAGACAGATGTAGGTTTAAATCTTGGGTCCACCACTTATTAACTGAGCAACCACAACCAAGTCATTTATACTCTCTGAATATCAGTTTTCATAATTCTAAAATGATGGTGGTCTTACCTTGGGTTCCTCAAAGGAGACCCTGCAATAAGGACTTGGATGCTGGTGATTTTCTGTAGCCAGCGAGGAAGTGGTAAAGTGGGGAAAGCCAGTCAAGCATGTGCTCATGAGCAGGTTCCTGCTGTGAGCCACTAGAGCCCAATCCCACAGGAAGTGCTCCAAGAAATAATGTAAAATGTGCCCCCAGAACCTTCATGCAGGACAGGGAGGCTGGGGCAGAATATCTGCCTATTCCATTCTCTCACTGGTTGATGGCTACCCCTGAGGTCTTTAACTACTACTTTCAGATTCTCTCTATGTACTACACGGCAAGTTCCCATCATGCCAGATAAAACCCTGAGGCAGAGAAGAGAGATGGAAGTGCCTGAGGTGAAGAGCTGTTTCAGTGATGAGAATCACAGCTGCAGGTCAACTCAGATGGGCCAAGGGGAAATGGGGCAGGGCATCACCAGCAACTACTACAGCCTTAACACCTGTACCATGGAACCAGCACACAAGCTGGGAGTTTTAAATGGAAAAATGTATGTAGAGCACCAACCATAATGCCTGACCCACAGAAAATTGCCTATAAATTGTGTTGGTTGTGGTGGTGTTCTCGTTAAATACGGTGGTGAAAATTGAAACTCATGAACAGAACCACTGGGATTTAGAAGTCAATTCTGCATTGTTGCTGCCTATTTTGAATCAACGTCTTTTGCAGGCTTATGGACTATAGCGGTGAAGAAAATATGATTGCTCCCTGCTTGAAGCTCAGAGTTTGTGGGACAGCCAGACATCAAAGCAAATGCTGGTTCTCTGCTCTGCCTCACTTCATCTCTTTGGGTGGGCTTGATTGTTCTTGATTGTACCAAGATAAAAGGACACAGTGCACACATTTTCTATTGCTAACTAAACAAAAATACAAACACTGTCATCACCTCTACAAAATCCCATACCACGTATGTGACGTGTATGCCACAATTACTGCCTTGAACTAGAAATATGTTTATTCTTCTATGATTCTTTTCCCTTCTAACCACTATTACCCATTAACAATGTCTTTCTTTGTGTTTCTCCTGAAATAGATACTGAGAGGATTCAAGTGCAACGAGTTTGTTTAGAAGGTGATTTCTGGAAACTCTAATAGGAAAGTGGGAAGGTGAAACAGGAAAAAGAAGACAGCCAGTGATAATGTAGGGTGCGTTATCAACCAGCGATCACTGCAGACTACCAGATCTTAATCATATGGGAAACTCAGAGTCAGGGTAAAGCATATCCCTTACAGTTATCCCACCTGAGGGATAAGAGATCTAGGATGGTTAACACATCCACCAACTCCCAAAACGCACTCGTTGAGGGCTTCTCCCAGAGAGTGTTTATTCTCCCAGAGAGTCTGGTACTTCTGGCCTGCTGTGCTTTGCTAGCAGAGTGGGCTCTGGCTGCCAGAGAAAGCCTTAGGCAATGGAAGTCAGGCAATAAACATGACCATACTAAGGTCCCAATGGATATGTGTAGGGCACTAACAGGGTCTACTCACACAGATAATGACATATGGGATGGTGGCTGCCATGTTAAACCATAAGCAAGGTATCGTGGGGCCACAGAGGAGGCTCAACTGAGAGCTCTTCAGTAGGCATATGTCAAAGACACAGAGAAGAGATTCGCTCCACAATGTAAACCCAGGAGGCCAGGAACTATGCCTGTCTTCCTCATCGTGGATCCCCAGTTTCTAACGTATTTCCTAGCATATAGCATTCAATGAATACTTTTGGATGGATGGGTGCATGGACGAATGGTATTTGTGCTGAGTTCTGAAGGATGAATAGGAGCTCACTGAACAGTCCAGGATGAAGAAACAGCATACTAAGAAGTACAGAGTTATACAGAAACGTACTTCGGTGTTGCGGAAGATCTCAGTGCAACCCATTCCTTCAACAATCCACAGCTGCTTAGTGTTTCCTTCTAGGGAAGCATAATCTACCTTCCTGTGGCTTGAACACTTGCATCCTACTTTTACTCTTTAAAGCAATAACAACAAAATTCTCATTTCTCTTACATATCACCATCCTTCAGATATTTGATGACATGACCCGTTTTCCAAAATGTATACATCCCTAGTTTCTTCTCCATGCCCCAGAAGAGATTCATGCAGGTATTTCTGGACCACGTGGCACTAGATTTTGGGTCCCCAGATCAAGGGTGTAGGATATCATGTTGTGTCGTGACTTTGGTGTCTTCTAAATCTGAGTTCAAATTCTGAAACTGCCAATTGTGTGATTTTGAACTAACTTGTCTTCCTTGAACCACACTCTTTATCTAAAATGAAGGCAATAATGCTTATCTCACTGGAAGTTATAATGGGTGTTTAGTAAAGCTCATTCTCTTCCATTGAATTTACTGACCTTTTCTCCACCACATCTCTGCTAAGCCACAGCTCTCTGTCCCCTCGGACTTAAGAGGCTTCAATCCAGAACAAGAATGAGACTAGATAAATACCCATATCACCCAGGCCACTGCACAGAGGCTTTAGTTCAAAGGAAGCCACTCTGGGCCTCCCTCCCTCCCTCCAGCAACTCAGAGTTAAACAGCCACCCTTGCTTCTACAAAAGCAGGAATAAGTACTGCTCACTCATTCACCCGCTGAGCAAAGGGACTGATTACCCAAGAAAGGGAAGTGTCACCCACAGAAATCAATACAGATGAGGCTTTGAAAAGGTTGGCTGGCTGCACAGGATTAAATATTGATCTTGCTTGTTTTCCCAGTTATTGCTCTGCTCACCACCTGTGGAGGCCATTTCTAATCTCCCCCTAATACCAAACAAGACAAAGAGCTCAGCCCAGAGCAGGCTCAATGCATGACAATTTTAGGACATGGAGGAATTCCCAGTAGCTATGACCAGAACACCATGAACAAAGGGGTAGGAGATCCCCCCAACACTGCATGACAACTCAGGTTGGGTAGAGGATTCAACAAGAGCTGGACACACAGACTGAAGCTGGTGTGAAGCCTAAAATGCACACCTGCCCCACAAAACTCTGAGGAGTCCAGGAACAGTCAAGGAGAGGGAAGAAAGCATTTACATCAAAGTCTGAAGATCCATGAATGGAAATTTAGGACATAAAAATAAGGTCCAAGATTTTAAAATATCCATGTGAGTGTAGTAAGAAAATTGTAAGAAAACATTGCTTTTACTAGCAAATTGGAGAGTGTTTTTTAATGATAATATTGAGTAATAGCAAATGTTCAAGGAAATGGAAATAGTAAATAAACTTTTCTGGAGGGTAATTTGATAATATATTTCAAAAGCTGTAAAATTACTTTGAACCAGTAATTTCACTTCTAGGAAGTGATCTGAAAAATTTAATTAAGAAGGTACACAAAACTTGCTAGTAGTTAAAAGGCATGTGCCCCTTCTTGGAACACAGAGTTACGGCAGAAGGAAGACTGGTTGCAAAGCCCAGGAAGGGCTAGGGCACCACAGTTTCAGAACCCTGTGTAGTGCAGGGTCCAGACTTGCCTCAGAGGAAACCATATTAAGGTCAAGAGATCCTTAGCTAGTCAATAAACATGTGGCCATCACTGTGTTAGAAATGTGAAAACGCTGGGCCAGGTATGGTGGTTCACATCTGTAACCCCAGCACTTTGGGAGGCTAAGGCAGGTAAATCACAAGGTCAGGAGTTTGAGACCAGCCTGGCCAACATGGTGAAACCCCATCTCTACTAAAAATACAAAAATTAGTTGGGGTGGTGGCATGCACCTGTAGTCCCAGCTACTTGGGGGGCTGAAGCAGGAGAATCACTTGAACCCAGGAGGCAGAGATTGCAGTGAGCCAAGATTGTGCCACTGCACTCCAGCCTGAGTGACAGAGCAAGACTCCATCTCAAAAAAAAAAAGAAAAGAAATGTGAAGACCCCATTTTTGCCCTAGAGGTGTTCACTTTATAAAAGGGGACAACAGGCATGAAAATGGAGAAGTATGCAATCTGTTATGGGAGCAATGGTTGAAAATCAAGGTGGGAGAACACAAAGGAAAAGGTTGTTAATTCCACACGGTGGGTCACTAAGGCTTTATCAGGGTATCACTTGTGAACTAAGTAGGAATTGAATAGGACTTGTGGGGGGCGGGGGGGAATTCCCCTTACACCTTGGGAAGAGCATTCCAAGGTATAAGAAAACATTCTTGAAAACGAATGTGTATAGGGAAGATATGAGAGGTATGTTAGGAAAACAGGAAAGATTATGGGAGTCCTGATGGGCCACAGTGAGATGCCCGGGTCATAATGATCAAAGGTAATGATGCAGGACAAGTAAGCCCCAAAATTGGACCTTAGCCCAGGAGAATTCTTGGCTCCACCCAGGAAGGAATTCAAGGGTGAGCCCATGGTGTTAAACAGTAATCTTTCATTAAGCGGTACTGCTCCTTGCCAAGCACAGCTAACTCATAGGCAGAACACCCAGCATAGGCAATGTATGGGCACTTGGCAACTGTATTTATACTCAGATAAGTCCACTTTCAATTGCATACAAATTAAGGAACAGGTCAACGCAAATTGAGGGGTGGGTTGTTTCTAACTTTCTGGGAAAGGGGTGGTAACTTCTGGTTTGTTGCCATGGCATTTGTAAACTATCCTAGTACTGATGGGAGTATCTTATGTTAATGAGCAATGAGGGCCACTGGGGATCAGCCTCAGGGATCATGCTCATCTTTGCAAGCCAGTGTTTTATAGGAGACGTAATCACTTGAGCCCATTTACTACTGACTATTGTTATATATGCTAATGTACCAGAATGTTACATAACATTCTGGTAAGACAACTTTATAGAAAAATTTGGTAATACAATATAAGATTTTCAGCAGCTTTTATTGCTCTTTCTTCTGTAGATGGAAATTGGTCATGGGCTACATGAGATCAGTATCGACCCCTGGATATTGATGCTTCTTGTAGAATCAGGCCCTAATACCAATGTGAGATGGAGAATTAATAGACAGAGTCCTAACAGGTAAGATTACAATTCTCAGTGAGGAACAAAACACAATGTGCTCTAGCCACCTTTCTCTTTAACTTGTATTTCAGTAATGTGAATTTGCTTTTAGATGAGACAGGCTTGTGTCTACCAGCTACAAAGGGCAATAAAGGATAAATGTTCCCTTACAAATTGTTAACATGGTTTTGTTGTCACATACTAAAAGAATCTGTATTGGAAAACCGGCCCTGCTATCAAATCACTGCCAGAAGAAGTAACCTAGTTCAACTATTCCCAAACCAAACCAGTCTTTTGGTAGCTGCTCCCAACATTACCAACTAGTAGCCATATCCATAATCACTAAAGCAAATGACCACAATTATTTTCCTCCCTGTGTCCGTGTCCTTTTTCAATGTGACTTTGAAGTTCTACCAAAAAAATGGTAGTATCCATTTTTTCAGTCTTCAAATCTAGGAAGGCTTTGTAACTTGCACTGGCCCAAAGAACGTGGGAGAGGAACTCAAGTGTCAATGGAATCTACATGGGAAGCCTAGGCTTCTATTCCCGCCTTGTATTAATAAAGCATCATCTCCCTCCCTCAATAGAGTGTTGCCAGAGAAAGCCAGCTAAAACAGAGTTAAATAGGATCCAAAGTCTCATGATACCCATATTGTCTTGATTTTAATTTTTTTAAATCATTCATCATACTGAAAACCAGGAATATCTCAAACTGAATGAAAAAAAAAAGTGAACAATTATGAACATGCTTAAAACAAATGAAAAAATAGGAAGTCTAAGCAAGAAAAAAGACCTAAATATGAACCAAAAGGAAATTTAAAACTAAAAAATATAATAACTGAAATTTTAAACTCAATATATGGACTTAACAGAAGAATAAAAGAGGAGGAAAAAAAGGTCATTGAACTAAAAGATTATAACAAAATTACCCAATCTGAAAACAGGGAGAAAATTGAACAACAACAAAACAGAGCCTCAGAGACTTGTGGGTCTATAACAAAAGATCTAACATTCATGTAATCTGACTTTAGGAAGAAAAGAAAGAGGGCAGGACTGAAAAAGTAATCAAAGAAATAATTGCAGATTTTTTTTTCTTTGAAATACGGCAATATACATAAACCTACAGAATCAAGAAGCTGAGCAAACCCAAAACAGGATAAATTTGAAGGAATTCACATCATAGGAAAATTCTGAGAACTAAAGACAGAAATATCTTGAAAGCAATGAGAGAGAAATTATACTTTATTTATAGGGAATCAATTTGAATGACAGTGGATTGCTCATTAGAAACAATGGAAGACAGAAGGAAATGGCACTGGGGTTTTCAAGTGCTGAAATTTATATACATCAAAAATCAATAGTAAATCAAGATATTCTTCGATGAAGGAAGACTAAGACAATTTTTCACTAGCATGCCTACCTCAAAAGAATGGCTAAAGCAATTTCTCTAAATAGAAATGAAATGATAAAAGGAAATTTGGGGCCATCAGCAAAGAAGGAAGAAAATGAATAATTGCAATAAACTTCCCTTCTCCTCTTGAGTTTTCTAAATTATGATTGATGGTTTAAAAAAATTATAGCAAAACATGAACAAGATTAGTATTGCAAAAACTACAAACCTGTGAAGGAAATCAGAGAAAACCTAAATAAATGGAGAGATAAATCATGTTGAATTAGAAGACTCAGCATAGTAAAGATGTCAATTCTCCTCAAATTTACATACAGATTCTATGTAATTCCTATCAAAACCCCAGCAAGACTTTTTGTAGATATAGGCAATATTATTCTAAAATTTACATGAACATACAAGGGAACGAGAATAGCTAAAACAGTTTGTAAAAGAAGAATAAAACAATGTAAATCAGTCCACCCAATTTCAAGACTTATTATATTTCTAGTCATTGAGATGGTATGATATATTGACAGAGAGGTAAATAACATAGATCAACAGATAGATCAGAGAACCCAAAAATAGACTTATACAAACATGCTCATCTTATTTTTCACAAAGTACAAAAGTGATTACATAGAATAAATATAACTTTTCAACAAATTATTATGGAGCAATTAGACATTCATAGGCAAAAAAATAAATTAAACTTGGTCAAATTCTTACAACTTACATTAAAATTAACTTAAAGTAACGTATATGAAAAGATAACTTAGATTTGGAGAACAGACTTAAATGTAAAGCATAAAACTATAAACTTTAGAAAAATAGAAAAACATTTTCAGGATCTATAGCTAGACAGAGTTCTTAGACTTGACATCAAAAGCAGAATCCATAAAAGGCAAAATTGATAAGTTGAACCTAATCAGAATTGAAAACCTTTGCTCTGTCAACTCTGCTGAAGATCAGACATGGTCATAGGTGTGTGACCCTATTTTTGTGCTCTCTATTATGTGCCATTGGTCTATGTGCCTGTTTTTGTACCAGTGCCATGCTGTTTTGGTTACTGTATCCCTGTAGTGTAGTTGAAAGTCAGGTAATGTGATACCTCCAGCTTTGTTCCTTTTGTTTAGTATTGCCTTGGCTATTTGGGCTCTTTTTGGTTCCATATGAATTTTAAAATAGTTTCTTCTAGTTCTGTGAAGAATGTCATTGGTAGTTTGATAGGAATAACATTGAATCTGTAAATTGCTTTGGGCAGTATGGTCATTTTAATGATATTGATTGTTCCTATCTATGAGCATGGATTTTTTCCATTTGTTTGTGTCTTCTCTGATTTCTTTGAGCAGTGTTTTGTAATTCTCATCATAGAGATCTTTCATCCCTCTGGTTAGCTGTGTTACTAGACATTTTACTCTTTTTGTGGCAACTGCAAATGGGACTGCCTTCCTGATTTGGCTCTCAGCTTGGCTGTTGTTGGTGTATAGGAATGCTAATGATTTTTCTGCATTGGTTTTGTATCCTGAAACTTTGCTAAAGTTGTTTCTCAGCTGAAGGAGCATTCTCTCCCTGTTCAATAAATGGTGCTGGGATAACTGGCTAGCCATATGCAGAAGATTGAAACTGAACTCTTTCCTTACATTATACACAAAAATCAACTCAAGACTTAAATGTAAAATCTGAAACTATAAAAACCCTGAAAGACATCCTAGGCAATACCATCCTAGACATAGGAATGAGCAAAGATTTCATGACAAAGACACCAAAAGCAATTGCAACAAAACAAAATTGACAAGTGGGATCTAATTAAACTTAAGAACTTCTGCACAGCAAAAAAAAAAAAAAAAAAAAAAAAACGATCAACAGAGTAAACAGACAACCTACACTATGGGAAAAAAAATGCAAACTATCCATCTGACAAAGGTCTAATATCCAGCATCTATGAGGAACTTAAACAAACTTACTAGAGAAAACAAACAGCCCCATTAAAAGTGGGCAAAGGACATGGACACTTTTCAAAAGAAGGCATACAGGCAGCCAACAGCATATGAAAAAAAACTCAGTATCACTTACCATTAGAGAAATGCAAATCAAAACTACAATGAGATAGCATCTCACACCTGACAGAATGGCCATTATTAAAAAGTCAAAAAATAACAGGCACTGATGAGGTTGCAGAGAAAAAGGAACACTTACACACTATTGGTGGGAGTGTAAATTAGTTCAACCACTGTGGAAAGCAGTATGGTGATTCCTCAAAGAGCTAAAAGCAGAACTACCATTTGGCCCAGCAATCCCATTACTGGGTATATACCCAGAGAAATATAAATCATTCTACCATAAAGACACATGCATGCAAATGGTCATTACAGCACTATTCAAAATAGCAAAGACATAGAGTCAACCTAAATGCCAATCAATGACAGATTGGATCAAGAAAATGTGGCACATATACATGATGGAATACTATGCAACTATAAAAAAGAATGAAATCATGTGCTTTCCAGGACTGTGGATGGACTGAGGACTAGTCTTTAAAACATAGAAAGAGTTCTTTTTTAAAAAAATCAACAGTAAGAAGATCTATTGTTTCCTATAATTGCATGTGAATCTATAATTATCTCAAAACAAGAAAGTTAATTAAAAAGGTAAAATAAAAGAATGTGGTAGAAGTAACTGTGCCAATTCCAAGCTGAGGCCTCAAGAAGCCTTCATAGTCCTTTATTCAGAATCCTACCCAGACACCACCTGAACAAGCCTGGGCTAGCCTACTAGAGGATGAGGGACTATGTAAAACAAGACAAACCATCTCAACTGAGGCCATCACAGACCAGCCAGCTCCCAGCAAACCTAACAGTCAACTGCAGAAACATGACTAAGTCCAGCAGAGACCAGAAGAAACGTTCAGCTGGGCCCTATCTAGCTGTGAAATTGTGAGCTAAGCAAATGGTTATCGATTTTAGGCACTAAAGTTTTGGATGGTTTGTTACATAGTAAAAGTTAACTGATACAAGCCAATGCATTTATATATTTTAAAACCAATTTGTCTTGAAAGTATCTCCGAAACGTTATGTTGTTTGAAGTTAGAATATTTTGTAATATTTTATGACTGAACTGGACATTTAATAAGCCCCATTAAAAATCTTACAGGCTAATTAAGTTATTATTGACTATAGTCATTCTATTGTGCTATAGAAAAGTTGGTCTCATTCATTCTTTTCTAACTATTTTTTGTGTATTTTTAAATAACTCAAAGGATAAATGCTTGAGGAGATTAATGCCCCACTCTCCATGATGTGCTTATTTCACACTGCATACCTGTACCAAAACATCTTATGTACCCCATAAATATATATACCTACTATATATAAAAAACATTAAAAAAATAAAATTTAAAATAGAAAAAAGTAATTAGTTAAACAAACAAAAAAAACCTTCCAGACTAAAACAGGGGTGGTATGAGACCCTGATCTGGCTCCTAGACTTGCCCTAGGCTCACCTCATTAAGGAGGTGGGGTAGCCTTGTATTCAGGCATGAATTCTTGATAAGTTCCCCAGCATTCATTAGTGGCCATCTAATGTGCTGCCCTCAGCACAGTGGACAGTCGAAAGTACACAGCTCTGCCCTTAATGGGCTTCATAGCACAGTGGCTACCCAGATATTTAACTTCCGGCTCACTGCCACTCAGGCCTTATCAAGAGCTCAATATTTGTGGAGGAGTGTCTGAAGACATCAGACCATCCATTCCTCCAGTACTCTAAGTGCTGCCCTTGAATTAAGCCATACCATCAGAGAATAAAGGAAACACATTGTTTTGGCCCTCACAGAATTGTTTTTATTGAACTACACTTTGGCGTTTAGCCACTTCCTTATCCTAAGAGACTTAAGAAAAAGCACCATGAAACCCAGTGTTGTCTTTGCTCTGATGACGGGGCTAAGAATCCTATTCACAAAGAGAGCCTATAGGAGAAATCTCTCTCGTTTTTATTAGCAGGAAGAGCATCGCTCTCCTAAGCAGCTGGTTTGTGTTTGCTGCATGGCCCCTATGAATCACGTCACTGACACAATTTCCCACTTGTCCAGGCAGCTCAGAGCCAAACTGAGCAGTTAAGACCGTAGAATAATGTGTGGCTCAGAGCTTAGGCATCATCAGACTCCAAACCTAGCTCTTCTCACCTGTAGCTTCTCTGCCTGCCATTCACCCCAGATCAGATAGCCTGCTCCAGGGGGTTCTTCTCAGTGGCCCTGGATCATGGCAGTTATGAGAAGTCACGTGAAACTAAGCTTATAAATTCAGCCTTGCTCACTCGGTGAGTTAACCACCAAGCTCATCAGGCTTGCAGGCATGGGCTTCCAAGCCTGGAAGAAGAGGGAGGTATAGAGAAATCTGCTATGGGTGAGCCTCTCAATGTGTCATGAATGATGTATATGCTATTTCTCCTCAAATCAACTCTCAAAAATGGAAATTATTATCTGTATTGCCCAAAGGAAGAAAATGAAGGTCAGTGACCCACCTAGAAGTCACACGACTGGTCAGCATGCAGAGCTAGGATGTGAATGTGAGTCTAATCCTGATACCCCTGTTCTTTCCTCTAGACCCAGGGTTGGCAGACCAAGACCCATGGGCCCAATCCAGCCTAACACCTGTTTCTGCAAATGAAGTCTTATGGGAGCACAGCCAGTTCACGTGTTTACATATTGTCTGTGGCTGCTTTTATGCTACAGCAGCAGAGCTGCGGGATGGCAACAGAGACTGCATGACCCACAAGGCTTAAAATCTTTACTATCTGTTTCTTTACGGAAAAAGTTTGCTGACCCTTGCCGGTAAACAAAAAGCTCTAGACAAATGATCCCTGTGTCTTAAAGAGGGGTCATCAGAATCGTCCATCAGGGTGAGAGAGGGCTTCTTAGCAATGCATATTTCCACCCCCACCTCTGACTCACATTAGACCCTTCCAGGTTGGAGGCCTGCATCTGCATTTCTCGTGTTCTCCCTCTGCGTCTAAGTGCTCCTTACATTCACTGAAGTTTATGAACTACAGCCCATTCCTGGCACTCAATGTCCCCCTCAACAGCCCTGGGTCAGATGGGCATTGAGAGATAAATATCCCTGCTCCCTCGCCCCTTGGGTAGCGTAACACTGAGACACACTCTACACTCGCTCCCGGTGTCCCCAGCAGGGATGAGCCCCACTCGCCTTGTACACGGTGATGACTTGCTTGACCGTGCTACTAACTGGATTCTGATGACCCTCTTTAAAATAGAGGAATCATTTGTGTAGAGCTTTTTGTTTACAGCAAGGGTCAGCAAACTTTTTCCGTAAAGAAACAGATAGTAAAGATTTTAGGCCTTGTGGGTCACACAGTCTCTGTTGCCATCCCCCAGCTCTGCTGCTGTAGCATAAAAGCAGCCACAGACAACACATCAACACGTGAACTGGCTATGCTCCAATAAGACTTCATTTGTAGAAACAGGCGGTAGGCTGGATTGGGTCCATGGGTCTTGGCCTGCCAACCCTGGGTCTAGAGGAAACTAGACACACATCAGGACTAGACTTCTTTTCGCCATCCCACTTCCCCTACTCATCTACTGGTGGCTCCTAGGATCAACTCCTAAATAAACTACTTGCCCTTGAATCTTTGTCTCAGGATCTGCTTCAGGAAATGCCCCCAAACACAAAAACACAAAAGCCAGAGACATTGAGATAATTTTTCAAATGCTACATGTGTAATGATTTTCCTGTTCCCACCAGGAATCAGGTTCTATACTCATCTCAGAGAGGCACAGAGTAGGAAAGGGGTGGAGGGAACCAAGCTGCAGAAATTGATGAGGCAAGGTCCCCAACTCTGACAGAGCTGATACTTTAGTTGGGGGCAGGGGTGCTGGCCCATAACACAGGGAAACAGAGACAGGAAAAGCAGGAGCTGAAGGATGCATCAAGCTAGGCTTTGGTCTCCAGATTAGGCACCTGGATTTATAGCAGGGCCAGAGACCACCACCACCAACCATCATGGCACTCAAGTGGAGATTCACCAAGCTTCCCATGTCGGAGGGCAGCGAAGTTTAGCAAGTGTGTTCACACGCCAATATTAATTTTTCACCTTTACAGCAGTCTCATAAGGTAAGCAGGAATCGTGTTATGATTATTCATTCCAGTTTTCAGGTAAAAGAACTGGAGTACACATTTGCCCAAGTCAGGGCAGAAGAGCTCACAGCCTACAAGCCCTTCTGCTGCTCTGCTACCAGTGACTCGTCTGAAGGCTATAGTTATCCAGGATCCCATTCTGCTGAAAGTTTCCTTGGCTAAGCTAAACTGATGATTTACTGCTAGGGGAATAATAATACCACTACTATCCTAGTCCCAGCCAGCTCTGGAATCTGGGGGGGAAGGGAGTCTCTCCAAAAGAAAGAGTTCCCAGGGACTCAGTTCTGAGCCTGGCTGAAAATGGGGACTTAGTTCCTATCTCAGGAAGTGGGGTTTTCCCAGTTCATCGTCTAATCTCACCTCCCGAAGTCTGGTGTCCACCGCTTTACCCACCTTTCCCCCAGCCTGGCATGACCCCTCTACTCCCAGTGGATACTTTCTAACCCCAGAGCGCCAGAGGGATAGCGGGATTCTGGTATCCATGGCAACACAGCCAGGTTCACAAAGCAGCAGGTCCCGTCTTTGCAGTCAGTTCAGTGTAACTGTCAGTGGCCAAGGCAATTTCAAGTCAGGCTACAAGGTTAATTTGTCTGACGCTTTGTCTGCACAGAAGCCCCCAGCATGGAGGAAAGGTGAGTCATCAGCCCAAACCACACCATTAAGCTAGGACCAAATACGATGACCTTTCTTTCCCCCTACACACAAAGCTGAGGAGGTCAGCCCAGGTAAACAGAATATCAACTGTTAATCAACCTCATGATCTCTGAACTTCTCATGGGTTACACCCAAGGATGCAAAGACACTTCCAGCACAGCATGTGCTAATTCACATGACAACAGGGGCTAGCATTACTCATTCTCCAAGTCCTCTCTCTCAGCCTCCTCTTCTCTCCCCCAGGTTACAGGGGAGGCAGACAAGGAGGGGAGACACAGGATCCAGCTCCAAGAAGGGAGCAGGGGAGGGTCTGCTCAGATGGCTGATCGTTGGGAAACACTGGTTTCTGTGGTCAGTTCTCAGCTCAGAGGAAGTTTTGACAACCTCCTCGGGACTTGTCAGAGTCCAGACTGGCAGTAGTGGTCTGTCCAATAGGAGGACATTGCCCTGCCCGAGCCCTCTCACGTGTCCTGAAAGATATACCTTCTAATGAGCCAGCAATGTAGAGGGACAATGAGCCCTCTAAATTGCCTAAGACTTGATTAGGAGACCCTTTGCTCGGGTGCTGACCCTGCAGGGAGGCTGCGCCCCTGCTCTGCAGCTGGATCCTGTGATGCCTTCATTATGATGCTCATCAAGGAGAGTGGCCTGGTACAGACCCCTGCCCATGTCCAGGTTAGTGCGTGCTTGTATGGCCCATGGCTGTGGACAGGTCATTATTGCCCGCCAGAGGCCAGAATATGGCTTTCAGCATAACTTTTTGATCCATTGTATTTGAACAACGTACTAAAATGCTTACTGTGTGGATGGCACATTCCAACACCCTTGTTAGAATAAATGAACCAAAAGAGGAGGAATAGCAGCTGCTACAATGTAATTGAGTGCTTAGCATGTGCCAAGCACTGTGCTGAGCATTTTATTAATATTATGTTATTTAATCCTTGCTGCAACCCTGTGAAGAACTATTTTTTTACAGGTAAGAAAATAAGGGTCAGAAAAGTGAATTAACTCACCTAGAGTCACACAGCCAGTGAACAGTGCTTTGCACTGTTTGAACTCAGAATTGTGTAACTCCAAGTCCAGATTGTCAATATCTTTCCATGCCTCCTAAACCAGGAAAATAAAGTAAAAAGGCAATTGCAAAGGCAACATTCCATGCACACCCTCCCAACACAGGGAATGCATCGGATTAAAGAGCCTCCCCTCTTGAGGGAGATATTGATAGGAAAATGCTGCAAGTTTGCAGTGAAAACTCACAGGGGCCACTCTGAAATCTCAGCCCCACTAAGGTGGTGTTTCCTAATCAGAAAAATAACATGGATGGGAAAGTTCAGGAAAAGGAGGGAGAGAAGTGTACTGTCACTTTAGTTGTCGATATTAAACTATACTTGTAACTTCACAGGGAAAAAGGATAATAGGAGAAAGAATTTGGGATCTAAGAGTGGGAGAAAATATCCCCAGACATAGAGAGAGACACAAGGAGCCCATGGATGAAATCCTTCCACTTTTAAAACTGAAGCTGCAAATACATTGTTTCTTTCTAAACACAGTTAGTTAGATGACTTTTCCCAGCCTTCCTTGCAGTGAGGTGTGGTCATGTGACTAAGTTCTAGCCAATGGAATATAAGTGGAAGGAATGCCCGCAGCTTTCAGAGTATTCCATAGAAACTTTCCACCTACCCTTCCATGCTCTTCTCTCCTTCCAGCAGAGTGAGAGAAAATATCACAGTGGTCCTGAAAGCCACATGTTAAAAGCAACAGAGCCTCTATATCAGACTGAATCCTGCCTGCATGACCATCAGAAGGAGGCCACCCCCTAAAACTCTTCATCTGCCCATGACTATTATGTGAGCAAAACATCAACATCTAGTACAAGAGCATAGGAGCCTGGAGACTATGTTAGTGACCACTTACTCTGCATGGCCACAGAGAGATTAAGGTCTGGGATCCTCGTGCCTCTATGACTGCAGGTGGGGAGGAGTTTGTCCAGCAAGACCGCAAAGAAATGGAGGAGGACATGGCCCATGAGGCTGACCAGTGTGTAGGGATCAAGGCAAAGGAGATGGTCTGCATAATCAGGAGATTGATTATATACAGGGGAATTGAAAAATTAAGTGACTAGATTGAGAATAATGGAAGCCAGATTTCTCACTGTCAGAGGACAGAGATACAAATACGGAAAAAAAGGGAGGCTGGGAGTTAGATTGGAATTGGAAGCATCAGTGTGAGCTCATGGTTTTTAACATACACAGATACACATATAATCAGAATTCAATCATAAAGAAATAACAAAGCCAAATTGAAAGACATGCCAGAAAGTATCTGGCCTGTACTCCTCAAAAAATGCCAAAGTCATGAAAGACATGGAAAAACTGAGGAACTGCTCCAGATTGAAGAGGACTAAAGGGACATCACAAGTAAATGCAATGCATGACCCTGGATAAATTCTGGACCAGAAAAACAAGAGTGCTTATGAAAAAAGATGAAACTATCTTTTTCCAAGTAGGAATTTAAACATTTCAATCACATAACAAGTATTTCAGTACTCTCTATGTGCCAGACACTGTGCTAGGCACTAGGTATATGTCACTGAAGAAGACAGGTGTGAAAGTTGATTAGACAAACTGGGTCATTTTGGCCATACCCAACTAAACCAAAGTTGAGAGGCCAGGGTGATAAAGCACTCAGGACAACCTACTCCAAGAACTGAATTTTCCACAAGCCCAGATGTTGAAATGGGCTGCTCTAACAACTATAAGACCAGTAGTACCTAGTATCTGCTGAAACAACCTTCCATACCTCTAAGACTAGTTTTACCTGCCACCATCAATCACCAGATAAAAGCTTGCCAGTTCCCAAAAGCTTCTCTAGTGCCAATGAGCTTTCTTTCAAAACAACACGGAACATTTCTCTTTCCAATAAAACCTCCAACCTTTCCTTTGTTCCTCAGACATACTAAAGATCACTCAGTCTATATCAATGCCCCAAATTGCAATTCTGTAATTCCCAAATAGAACATTAAGTTTAGAGATTTTTTTGTATGTACTTTTATTTTGACTTTGACATGGTGTCAGAAGTGAGACTCAAAGCTGATTCACCTCAGGGAAATCTCTGGCCCCTGGTACTATGGCATGAGGCATCCACACTCAGGACCTTTGAGCCCCTTCCCTGCTTCCTTGGGACACTCCAGACAAACCTGCCTTAAGACAAAATTTTTTCTTCTGTCCTCTTTATTGCTCAAATGTGACCCAGGTCTCTTACATAGCCCCCATGCCTTTGCCCCAATGTGGGACAGAGATAGCCAGGAAAAGTGCATCCTGGCACTGAGAAACAATTAAGCCTAAGTTCAAGATGGTTCATAAGCAATGCTTTTATAAAAAGATCTTGATCAAAAGGAGGAAATGTCAAAGTTGACTATATGAATTGGGTCATTCTTGTCATAGCCAACTAAATCAGAGTAGAGAGGCCAGGTAGGAAAAGGACTTGGGGTACATAGCACCTGCTCCAAGAAATAGAATTTTCCACAAGCCCAGCTGCTGAAATGACCTGCTGTAACCCTAAGACCAGTTTCACCTAGTATCTGCTGAAATGACCTGCTGTGAGTCTGAGACTAGTTTTACCTACTACCATCACTCACCAGTCAGAGCTTGCCAGCTCTCAAACTTTCTCTAGTGCCAATTACCTTGCCTTTCAAGATAATATGTAACATTTCCTTTTCTAATACAACCCCTAACATTTCCTTTTTTCCTCAGACATACCAAAGACCCCCTGTCTGTACGCATGCCCTGAATTGCAACTGTGATTCCCAAATAAAATGCTAAATTTACAGATTCATCTTTGTTTTACTGTCGTTTTGTTTTGGAGACGGAGTCTCACTCTGTCGCCCAGGCTGGAGTGTAGGGGCATGATCTCGGCTCACTGAAACCTCCGCCTCCCAGGTTCATGCAATTCTCATGCCTCAGTCTCCCAAGTAGCTGGGACTACAAGTGTGCACCACCATGGCTGGCTAATTTTTTGTATTTTTTGTTTTGTTTTTTAGTAGAAAGGGGTTTTTGCCATGTTGCCCAAGCTGGTCTCGAACTCCTGAGCTCAGGCAATCTGCCTGCCTTGGCCTCCCAACATCTCTGTATTTTTATTTTTTTCTTTAAGATAGGCATGATCCGCACTCTCATGGAGCTTTCAGTAAGATGTGGCAGATATTAAATAACCAATTACATAATTTTTCATCAGAATCAGGATAATTTTCTTTATCTGTTAAACACCATTTCTTTGGAGAAATTTTCTTGGACACCCCAAGATGAGATTAGATCAGCCTGTTACAAACTCTTCCCCCCAGCACTTGCCATAATGGGGTGCTTTGCACAGTTGAGGAGTCTGGGGTAGTCCTGCACTACAAGCTGTTTCTTCTGTGAACATCTTAACATGGATTCTAAAGGCCAGTCTGTGACCTCCACATCTGTGTTTGCTCACTTTGTGAATCAAATATAGCACCTAGCTGAGAGGGCAGCAAATATTATTGGCAGAGTGAATGAATAATCTAGGTAAATGAATTAAAATAATGAGAATAAACAGCTTGTGAAAGATGATGGAGAAATGCCAGAACTTGGGAACGGACTTTTATATTGGGACAGAGGTGTGTAATAAGAAGTCAAAGAGGACCTCTTGGGTATTTGGAATCTGGGGGTCCAGGAGCCAAATTTGTAGAGTTCTTGAGGAATTGGGATGGTGGAATATAATTTTTCAATACTTTGCCCATAATCCTCCAGATCCCCTTATCATTTTGTGCACAACAGGGGACACACCTGCATCTTTATCAGAGGCCTGCCTGCAGGGTATGCCACTTTGCTCACTGTATTAGTCGATTTTCATGCTGCTAGTAGACATACCCAAGACTAGGTAATTTGTAACAAAAAGGAGGTTTAACTGAATCACAGTTTCACATGACTGAGGAGGCCTCACAATCATGGAAGGAAGCAAAAGGCATGTCTTACATGGCAGCAGACAAGAGAGAATGAAAACCAAGCAAAAGGGTAAATCCCTTATAAAACCACCAGATATCATGAGACTTATTCACTACCCTGAGAACAGTATGGGGGGAACTGCCCTTATGATTCAATTATTTCCCACCAGGTCCCTCCCACAACACATGGGCATTATGGGAGCTACAATTCAGGCTGAGATTTGGGTGGGGACACAGCCAAACCATATCACTCACCTACCTGGCCCATAGAGCAACCCTCAACTAATGATTGATGGATATGGGAGTATAAGTACCTCAGCTCTCTCACCCTTTATCTGGGATAAATCTGAGATGTATGTTTTAAAAGGTCTCTCCAAGTTTTCCCCCATGGGATTAAGCTCCAGTTGCCCACTGTGGTAGCTGGATTAAGTGTTCGTTATTTGCTGCCTTTCTTTCCCTGAATTACCTCTCCTTCTCTACTCATGTTCCTTGCACCTACCAATAGAATGTTAGTCCTTGAATCCTTGGATCAAACATTCGAGGCTGCTCTTGGGAAGCTCCAAGTGTGTTGTGAGCACAAAAATCCTAGGACAAGAACTATGCTCCAGCAAGACACCTCCTGCAACCCGCACAGGAGAACTGAAGGAAACCACTTCTGCCCTCCTGCCTGCATTACCCAGTGTTTCCCTGTCCCACTCTGCATAAGATCCCAGCTCTGAGGATTCCAAAGTGTCCCAAATGTGTGTGGTTTTGCTATTTATTTCACAGGATACAGAACCTATTTTTATTTTATCTCTTTCCTAACAGTTGCTTTGTTTTAATGGACTGCCCTTTCGCCTGTGTATAATTCTTCCCCAAATTAAATTCTCTTCTCAGCCCAGCATAATGCACACTGGGCTGTCAGCTCATTACTTTTAAATCCTCCCTTATTCTGTTTATTCAACAGTTTAATTAACTATGAATTGCTATGTAGGCAACAGGAAAAAGCCCACCCCACCCCCACCCCCAGGTGGCTATGTGGCTCCACTCTGCAAGGGAAGAGAGGCAATACAGTATTGTGGGAAAAGCCTAGAAGGTGAGATGGGAGCATCAAGATTCTAATCCTCTCACTACTACTTTGAGTGTTTCATTTATTCACTAAATATTTGTTAAGTTGCTGCTGTGTGTTTGTCATTATTCTAGGTGTTGGAGTGGTGAGAGAGACAGGGGCTCTGCCTTCACAGAGTTTACAGTCTGTCCGTGGAAACAGATGAGCGAGTATCTTAACTATCTACTGTTGTATAGAAAATTATGCAATACTTGTTTCAAACAACAACACATTTGTTATCTCTGACATTTTTAATTTCATATCTCAAATGGGATCACCAGTTGGTCAGGAACTCAGGAGTAGCTTGGCTAGGCAGTTCTGGCTTGGAGTCTCTCATGAGATTGCAGGTGGAGCCACCTGGGGCTATAGTGATCTGACGGCTTGATGAGGCTGGTGAATCCACTTCCAAGGTGGCTTATTCATATGGTCCACAAGTTGATGCTGGAGGTTAGTAGGAGACCCAGTTACTGCTAATGTGGGCTTCTCCACGGGATATTTGAGCATCCCCATGGCATGGCAGCAGGCTTCCTTAAGCAAAGCAGAGCTGCAATGCCCTTTATAACTTAGCACTGGAAATCAAACATCACCATCTCAGCTACACTCTATTAGTCACACAGACCAGCATGACTCAATATGGAAGGAGACTACAAAATGGCATGACTACTGAGAAGTGAGGAGGCTGTCTACCACAGTAGCTAACAAATAAATAAGGCAATAATTACACATTGTGATTAGTGATGTTAAGAAAATAAAACACTGTGGCTAGCAAGTGAGGGAATTGCAGTTTACCTCGTCAAGGGGTCAGGGAAGGCCCTTTCTAGCTGTGCAAACCAACATAAGTTCCCTAGCTTTTTAAACCCTCAGTGTCCTCATTTTTAAAAGGGGAGCAATCGTCATTCTTTACTCACAGAGTAGTTGTGAGCCTACAACTGGAATCAGAAGGGAAGTGTGGGAGAAAGGGGTGGGAGAGACTTGTTACAGGATAAAAAATTACAGATAGATAGGAGGAATAAGTTCTAGTTCCAGTGTTCTATAGCCCTGTAGGATTATACAGTTAGCAATCATCTGTTACATACTTCCAAATAGCTTAGGAGGAGGATACTGAATGTTCCCAACACAAAGAAATCATAAATGTTTGAGAGATTATTTATATGTTGATTACCCTGATCTGATCACTGTATGTTGTATGTATCAAAACATCACTATGTGTCCCATAAATATGTACAATTATTATGTGTCAGTTTTAAAAATTAAATAAATAATAAATTTTAGAAAAGCTCAGTTGTAATTTTGCTTTCTTTGTTCAAGTAGCTACATCTCTTGGCATCCCAGGATAGGTGGGTGGCCCCAGTGCTGCCAGCTTCTGAAAGGAAATCCTAAAAACATCTTGGCAGAAATCAGAGCTACTAGGACCTAGCTGAGCTATACAGCCAGGGAAAGAGAATCTCAATTTTCCTCCTGCTTCCAGCTAAGAAAACACATTTGGCTTAAAAAAAAAATTGTCAAGCTCTATGTTCTACATGAGGCACAGGTATTGGCAGGTTTGATTCAGCCCTTGGGAGAAGGACTTAACACTCACAAAATATCAGCCAAGTTGGTGCTGGGCAGGGTAAAAAAAATCTTGGAACTCACAATTCTGAATGTAAAAGAGAAAGGCACAGCTGGATTTTTTCACTTTTCCCCACTCTGTCCTGGGCAGTAAATGAGAGGCACGATCCACTCCTGGAGCTCACTCTGCTTTATTTTGCCTGCTGCTGTATATATCCAAGCTTCCATCTCATCAGCAAAAGGAAGCAGCTTGACCACCGGCAAAGATAAAAAATATGATGATACATAATAATGCTTGAGAGGATATAAGAAATGGGCAACATTCTATAGGACTGAAGGGAGCAAAAATTAGTTTAACCCTTCTCAGGGGTTGGGGGCAGGAGGATGAATTGATAATCATGGCAATAATTTAGAGGAAACCTTTTTAAAAAGCATACCATTGAAGGATAATCTCCCACTGGAGTTTATCCTGATAAATAAAGGTGTGCTCCAAGCCACATGTAGTTCCAAGTCACATGGAAATATTTTTAAAATACATTATTACATACTTAAAATAAAAATCTGAAAGATAATATATACAGTATGATTCTACTGTTAAAGAAAAAGATACAGATTCAAACTTTTGTCCAGAATAGTGATGAGGGTTCATAAACTGCCATCAGTCAATACAGACTATATTCTTTCTTTAGCGTGCATTGAAAACTTACAAAGACTGGTCATGTAGTAGGTCACAAAGACAACAAATTTCAAAGAATTGATATCATATAGCCACATTATATCATGACAACAGAACTAAATTGGAAATCAAGAAAATGCTTACTTAAATGGAAAATATTGTTTGGTGAGTTAAAAAGCACTCTTAAGTGATCCATGGTATACAGAGGAAATCACAAGAGAAATTACAAAATTCAGACAGTCCCCAATTTATAATAGTTTGGACTTAATCATTTTTAGATTTTACAGTGCTGCAAAAGCAATATGCATTCAATATACTCTGTATTTCAAACTGAGAAGCAATGAAAATACTGCATGCCAATCTTGTAGGATAGAGCTGAAGCAAGACATCAAAGAAAATGTACTGCCTTACATTACCAAATAAACATGGCTTAGACTGGTAACTGTACATCAATATCTATTCCCCCTCTTTTCTATAATAATAAAACCTCAGCTTTCTAGCTACATACATGGCTGCTCACAATAAAGACCACATTTTCTAGCCTCTCTTGTAGTTGGCATGGCCAGTGTTGAAGCTCTGGCCAAGGAGCTGAAACAGAAGTTACATGCGCAGCTTTCTGATTACGTCTTCAAATTGCCTTATTGGCAGTTTTCACTGTCCTGCTGATTGGAACACAGACATGATGTCAGCAGATTGACTATGGCATAATAAACAATTTGTCTAGTTTTTGTCCCTCCTTCCTATCACGGAGCTTAAAAAACTCTGGGAATTTCCTGGGAGATAGGAGTGTCTCTGTTACACTAATGAAGTGATTTGTGGTAGAATCCTGGATAGATTCAGGATGGGGGCTGGTCACTAGGAAGATCCAATATGTAATTAGAGGGCTGGAATTTTCAGTCACCCATCCTCTGGAGAGGGAAAGGAGGGATGGAGATTGAGTTAGAATACAATCACTTCTAATGGCCAATGGATTAATCAATCATGCTTACACAATGAAACCCCAGTGAAAACTGTAGACACCAAAAGTAAGAGGAGGTGCCTGACTGGTGCACTCACCGGTAAGTTGGGCAGGTGACATACTCTAACTCCACAGGCAGAGGGCATGGAAGTGCTGCATTGGGGACCCTTCTAGATTTCTCTATGTGTATACTTTATGATAAAACTGTAATCATAAATGTAGCTCTTTCAGTGAATTCTGTGAATCATTCTAACAAATTATCAAACCTAGGGCAGGGGGACTCCCAGACGGGTAACCAGTTGATTAGAAGTGCAGATAGCCTGGGGCCCCCAATTGTGCCTCGTATCTGAAGTGAAAGCAGTCTAGTACAAGACTGAGACCTTAATTTGTGGGATCTGAGGCTAACTCTAGGTGGTAGCATCAGAATTATATTGCACCATGACCAGCTGGGGTGGAAACGGAATAGTGACAAACCATCCCATTTTGCCCAGCACTGAAGGGTCTCCAAGGACATGGGACTTTCAGTGTTAAAATCAGGAAAGTCCCAGGCAAACAAGGAGACATTGAGCACTGTAGTTGGCAGTGCTCCTAGGGTAATAAGGCAAGGGGAACACCTTAACGATGGTGGAGCAAAAAGACCGAAAGGCCCTAGATCCTTCAAGATTTCATACAGCCCAAACTTCTCCTAGCAGGCCTGGACTGTCTACCTCTAGTATCTCACATCTCACATGAGAAGCAAACATTTATCTTGTGAAATCCACTATTGCTGTTGAACACATATACATCTATTTTGGTGTCTTAAAGTAGAGTGCTGAACATAAGAAAGACAAATGGGCGTCTCATTAGAACACTGACTGTGTGAAAAGCAGTGTTGACTCAGATACAGCAGGTTGGAAAGTTGATAATCCTTGTTATGCAGCGACAAAACATTTGGCAAAACCACAATGTTTTACCTTGGAAGACAGAACATATGTTCAGAGGCTATAGTGCTACGAGAATATGTATCCTTTGAACAACGTTTCCCTTGGTGCTTGGGGCAAGCAAAAGTAATGGTGAAAACCACAATTACCTTTTCACCAAGCTATATATGTAATATATAGAGAATGTTGGTCTGTATGACTGGTTTTTGTGGCTCTTAGCAAAATCCAAAAGAAGAGATATAAACTCAAGAACGTAGAGGATATTATGCTAAGTGAAATAATCTAGGCACAGAAAGACAAGTATTACATAATGTCACTTATATGTGGAATCTAAAAAAGTCAAACTCAGAAGCACAGAGTAGAATGTAGATACCAGGGGCTCAGTGGCCAGGACTGGGGAGATGTTGATCAAAGGATGCAAATTTTCAGTTAGAAAGCAGGAATAAGTTCAACAGATCTATTGTGCAACATGGTGATTATAATCAATAACCATGTATTGTATATTTGAAAATTACTGATTTTAAATGTTCTCAGCACACACAAAAAATTGATAAGTGTGCGAAAAAATGCCTACGTTAATTGACTTGATCTAGTCATTCCACAATGTATACATATATCAAAACTTCATATTGTATACCATAAACACATACAATTTGTCAATTTAAAAAAATAAATTTTAAAAAACTGTTTAAAAAAAAAAAAAGCTAGCCAGTGTGCTAACAGAGATGGAAGAAAATACAGCACTAAAGCTCTCTCTGCCTGTGGTTCACAATCTAAGTTAACCAGGAGTCTGGTCATTTGGGGCTTTTCAGAGTGGAAAAGGCCAATTGCTTCTACATCCCCAAAATGCAGCTATTAAGAATGATGGCTCTGTAGTACCAGACTTAGCAGGTAGTCATACCATGGCCCCATGACATTATCAACACCTTCTTTTAAAAGATGCTCCTGCCAGAAAATTGTAGCCAGCTGGAGGAAAGGATTCAATTAATAGAAGTATCTTTCCCACACAAGTTTTTGTTTTGGATGCACTAGTTAGCTGCCACTAAGTTGAGAGACAGGGCAATCAGCAAGGCACAAAGCAAATTTAAAGAGTAACACAAGAATCTTCAGACTGAAGAATCTATTTCTAAACAAGAGAGCTAATTGTCAATATTTGACAAAGAATTGACTTGACATGGACCAGCAAAAAGTAGACTACAAAAGCTTTTCAATTCACAAGGAGAACCCACTCTGCATGGCCCATCCCACACGCGACCAGGAAGCATAATGCACAAGAAAGAACAGACAAGAAGATACCACCAGATACCACCAGGAAACACAAAGGATAGTGATCTAAAGAGTTCTTCCAAAGAGGAGAATCAGAGGCCACTGGATGGGCAATGGCGTTTGATTGCCGTTAGCACTGGCAGTTGTGTATTCACTTTATTCTCTATCCAAAAGGGATTTGTTATTGTTGCTTTCCTGCTCCTGTTTTGTCATTGTATATTGGGCATATGATAGGCAGATAACTTACCTTTTACATTTTAAGCCACTGTACCATGAGGAGCTACATCTAGACCTGATGGAGAAAACTGTACATTATGCAGTTATGCTAGATTTCAAATTGGATTTAATAACTACAAGGAATTTTAGAGTGTCTCCTTCGGCACAGGAATGGTTGAGAAGATAGGTACACATGGATGTTTGGATACCAAAGGGGTGAACTGTGGCAGACACTATACCCCTTATCCAGTATCCAGTATCCTTGCTCCCATAGTAAGAGAACCCTTAATTTTTAGCTGGACATATGACTTCTCAGAATAAAAGCTAAATTGCCAGTCTCTTTTATATGGCTGTAGGACTGTTCTTACAAATGGGATACAAGCAGAAATGAGGCATGTAACCTCCAGATCATATCTTCTAGGGAGGGAAGCCCTTCTTATCTCTTTCCTCCTTCATGCTGGCTGAAGCATAAGCATAGAGATAAATTATCTTGAAGCTGGTAGACAAGAGCAATACCCCATAAACAAGAAAGTGGAAGGATCCCGGGTCCTTAAGACTTCCGCAAAGTACAGTTATCCTACCAGCTCTGTACTGCCTGCCCTCTAAATTTTCAAGTATAAAAAAATTAACTTTCATCTATTTAAGCCATTTCAGGTCTTTGCTATAGGCAACCAAGTTTACAATGCTAATATAAGAAATACGGAGAATAAATGAACTATGCATTCCTCTTTAAAACGAGGAAGAAAACTCCAAAAACTAGAAAAAAGAATTAAAGAGTATCAATTAATGAAATATGAAAAAGTAGAAGTTTTGATAAAATGGTTTTGACCAAACAACAAAAATTTCTGACATAAGAAGGCTTGTTCTCTGAAAGTACTGATTATGTACACAAACTTATTATAACATTAAGAAAAAGAAATAAGGCACAAATAATATTCTCATTAGATCATAAAATACAGCTAAATTTTGTTTATATCATAAAATTATCACAAACAGGTTTTGTTGACAGAAGACATAGATACAGGAGGAGTTTTCTACAAAATATAAATTACCAAAATTGATGCAAGGGAAAAAAAATAGGAAACCTGAATAGGCCAATACCTATTTTTAAATCTGAATCATTTGATGAAATTCTTCTCCACCTAAAAAAATGCACTAGGTTCAGAGAGTTTTATAATCATATTTTACCAAACTTTAAGAAAACAGACTATTTCTGTATTATATAAATTCTTTCAGGGAAGAAGAATGATTTTATGAAGCTACATTAACCTTGATTCTTAAAGCAGGTATGGATAACTCATTAGTCAGCTTTACTTTAGTGATAACCCAAAATCTCAGGGGCTTACAAAAAACAAAGATTTATTCTTCATTCCTATTCCATGTGGGCTGCGGATCAGCTGAGGTTGTGCTCCAAGCTCAGCCCTGTCCCATGTGTTTCCACATTCAAGGGCCCAAACTGAAGGAATATTCCTTATGTGGAACATGTCTGCTCTTGTGAAAGAGAAAAAGACCCAGAGAGCTAGCAGAATAACTGTATTGCTCCCTAAACTCTCTGCTTGGAAGAAACAAGACCCCTTCTCTACAAAAAATAATAATAATAATTGGCCAGGTATGGTGGTGTGCACCTTTAGCCCCAGCTAGCCTGGGTGACAGAGTGAATCCCTGTCTCAAAAAACAAAAAACAAAAAAACAAAAAATATGAGATTGACACAAAGGAATGAACACACACATTGGGTCAAGTAGATTCTACTGTCAAACTCAGCAAAGGAGCATGAAGTATACCCCAGCCACCAGGAGGCATTCTATGTCACACTGAGAATATGTAATCCTTTCACAGGGAAGATATAATTAAATAATTGTGAATGATAATACAAACTTCTACAGATAGTATAAGAAAAAAGTAAATTTATTTATAAATTTTAATATGAATATTCTAAACAAAAAGTCCACTGAATCCAATTTTCTAAAATTATAAAATATAGCCAAGTAGAATTTATGCTAGGAATTTAAAATGATTTTTAAAAATTTTGAAAATGTGATGCCCTATATAGGCATATTAAAATATAAAGACATATGATTATATAAATGGTTGCAGAAAATTATTCCATAAAATTTAACAGCCAATCCTCCAATTTTAGCAAAAGAGAAATAGTATCTAAAAGCATAATAAAAGCTATAGTAAAAATAAGACTTCATGGTTAAACTTCAAAAGAATTTCCATTAAAATTAGAAACAAAACACAAATGTACTACTACACTTTCTGATCTTCTGAAGATCCTAGTCAATTCAATGGACCAAAAAAACAATACATGGTGTAAAGATTGGAAAAGCAAAACGCAAAGTTATCATTATCTGCCTAGAATATGATTGCTACCCTGAAATCCCAGAGAATCTAAAATGATTAGAATACATATTTTCATTCAATTGCTTAAGTTCAAAGTTATAAATATTCCAGTGGTTATTTTTATGCACCAAATATCACCAATTAGGAAATATATACAGGATTTAAAAACAGTATTCACTTCTGTCAAAAAACATAAAACAACTGAGAATAAATCTAAGAAAACAAAGTGTGACATTTTATAGAGAAAATTACAAAGCACTTGAAACACTTTTTGGAGATCTGAATAAATGGCAAATTATAATATGGATAGGAAGGAAGATTTATAAGAATGCCAATTCTCTACACATTAATTTATAAGTTCCACGTGATTCTAGTCAAAATCCAAATAGGACTTTTCATGGAACTTGTGTAAATATTAAAATTTTCACGTAAGAGTAAAATCCAAGAACAGCAAACACAGCTTTTAAAAGAAAACAAGCAAAAGGGATTCACATGTAAAGATAGGAAAGATATTATTAAGATATAGTGAGGCAGTATATTCTTGATACAAGAATAAAACCGTAGTTTTTTGCAGCAGAATAGGGAACATATGAGTATGAATGAAGTACATAAGAGCATTATGTATCCATATAGCAATTCAAAGTTTGGGAATAATTTTATTTCTGTAAGGAAAAGAGTAAAATTAAAATTACACCCTTGCCTTATGCCACATAAAATTTTTTAAATGAAGATGTATTAGAGACCTAAATGTGAAAAAACTTTTACATATGCCAAATATTTTAAAAAGTTGATCTTGTAGAAGTAATGAACAGAACAGTGGTTACCAGACACTGGGGTGGGGGTGAGGGGCGCAGGTTATGGAGAGAGGTTGGTCAATGTGTACAAACTTACAATTATAAAAGACGGGTAAGTTATGCCATCCTATTGCATAGTAGGGTGACTATAGTCAATAAAAAGGTATGGAATATCTCAAAATAGATAGGGGATTTTGAATATTACCACCACAAAGAAATGATATTATAAATGTCTGAGGTGATGGATATGCTAATTACCCCAATTTGCTAATTACGTCATATATACATGTATTGAAACATCACATTTCACCCAATAAATACGTAAAATTATCTATCAATTAAAAATTAAAATATATATTTTAGAAGAAAGTGTACACTTTTTTTGAACTCATGGATGGGAAGAATTTCTTAAACAAAAGATAACAAACACAAATCATAAAATTGTCAACCATAAAGGTTGACAAATCAAAATTAAAACTTTATGTAGCAAAAAAACAAAAAAGATACTATAAACAAAGTGAAAGGACCAAAGTAGAAAAAGCTGTTTATAATGCACATAGCCAACCAAGAATGAATACCCAGAATATGTAAAGAACATCTGCAAATCAATAAGAAAATACAGAATCTCAAATACGATCCCTAAATCAAAAGTTACACTGGCATCTGCTCGAAATTGCAAGTGCTAATTTTTGACCAAGCTATTTCTCACTCTGACACCTGTACACTGCAGCACAATGAAGTTCAATTTGCTGGAAGCTGATAAATGCCCATGTCAATCAGAAGTGGACAGAGGTCTGTGATAAGATTTGAAATGGAGTATTTTGGGGTTTCTGGAGGACAGGCTGAGATAGAACAACCAGATATGGAAAATGAGAAAGCAGTGAGGAAGGCATGGTTAAAATAAATTAACAAACAAGTAAACTCAAACTCCAGAGAAAGGCGTGAGAGCAGGCATACTGACAGAGGGAAATGGTGATAAATAAATACACCGGGGTAACCCTGCCCCAAACCAGGGTGAGAAAACTGGCTGAGCAGTAGCACTACAAGGAGACATTCCAGAGTCTGAGTCTACAATGAAGTCAACATGGACCAACAGTGAGATGTCACTATCAAAGACTAATGCCACCTAAGCCATATATTTAGGAGTAGCCTGTCCTTAGGAAGGGAGATTAGAGCTATCATCTTCTCCTCAATAAGGAGAACATACTTGGAAATGGTGCTCTACACAAAGGACACCAAATAAGATAAATCCCCCCAAATTCACATCAAGACACATAATCAAACTGTCAAAAGTTAAAGACAAAGGGAAATGGTGCTCCATTCCAGGCCACCCACTATGTAGAGTAAGGACACCTAAGAAAATTGATTCTCCCATCAATAAAATGTTAAAAGTCATTCCGTTGAATGAGTATGTGTTGAAAACCTACCACTCATTCATCAAAGTACTGGCTGCTAGATTTACAACAATGACCAAGACATGTACAGTCTCCACCCTTACAGGTTGGAGTGTGGTAGAAAGGGGTCAAGTGGAGAGCAAGTTAAATGATACTTCATTAGAATTTGTGCCATTTTATGATAGGAATTATAAAGAGCTATGAGAATACAAGGAAAGGCAACGGATCAGTCAACTTAGACAAAGTTTTATGGAAATTACAAAACATTCCAGATTCTAATTGCTTGTAACCATAAATATTTAGTTCTCATCCCACTGTTGCCCACTGTGACTCAGCTGTGGCTCTTTCCATCTGTTCTTCATCCTAGGACCCAGAATGGAGGACCAGCCTCTATGCCAACCTGTTTTATTAATTCTTGCTGTTGTTTATTTTTTATTTGTACAAATTTAAGGAGTACATGAGAAGTTTTGTTTCATGTATATAAGGTATAGTGGTCAAGTCAAGGTATTCACAGTGTCTATCACCTGAGTACTATACATTTTTTTAAGTATAGTCACTCTACTCTGCTGTCAAACAATGAATTTATTCCTTCTATCTTACTGTATGATTGTACCTTTTAACCCAGTTCTCTTCATCCTCCTCCATCCCCCAACTCACCTGTCCAGTCTCTGTTTTCCATCTTTCCAGTCTCTACCTCCATGTAATCAATTTTTTTGCTCTACATATAAGTGAGAACATGCAATATTTGTCTTTTCATGCCTGACTTAGTTTGCTTAAGATAATGGCCCCTGGTTTCATCCATGTTGCTACAAATGACATAATTTCATTCTTTTTTATAGCCAAATAGAATTCCATTGTGTGTATATACCATATTTTCTTTATCCATTCATCCATTGATAAACACTTAGGGTGACTTCATGTCACCTTTGTGTGAATTGCTATTGTGAATACTGCTGCAATAAATACATGAGTGCAGGTATCCCTTTGATATATTGATTTCTTTTCCTTTGGGTAGATATCCAGGACTGGGATTGCTGAATCGAATGGTAGTTCTATGTTTACTTTTTCAAGAAATCTCCATTGTGCTTTTCACAATGGCTATACTAGTTTACATTCCCACCAACATTGCATAAGCGTTCCCTTTTCTCTGAATCCTCACCAACATGTTATTTTTTGTCTTTGTAATAATAACCATTCTGGCTAGAATAAGATGATATCTCATTGTGGTTTTAATTTGCATTTTCCTGATGATTAGTAATGTCAAGCATTTTTTCTTCTACTTGGCCATTTGTATGTCTTCTTTTGAGAAAGTCTACTCATGTCCTTTACCTGCTTTTTAATGGGATTATTTGGTTTTCTTCTGTTTCTTGCATATTGGGGATATTAGTTTCTCCCATTGGGTGAATAGTTTATAAACATTTTCTCTCATTCAACAGGTTGTCTCTTCACTCTGTTTATTATTTCTTTTGCTGTGCAGAAGTTCTTTAGTTTAGTCACATTTGTCTATTTTTGGTTTTATTGTCTGTGCTTTTGAGGTCTTCGTCATAAATTCTTTGTCTAGACCAACGTCCAAGAAGAGAGCTTTCCCTGAGTTTTCTTCTAGTCTTTTCATAGTTTCAGGTCTTATATTTAAGTCTTTAATCCGTTTTGAGTTGATTTTTGCATGTGGTGACAGATATGGATCCAGTTTCATTCTTCTGTATGTCAGCCTGTATGCTAATCTCGTGTCAGAGGGAAAATCACAGTAGCAGAACCATGCAATGGCTCTTAATCTAATAAAAAGTGACATACATTCCTTCTATCACATTTCGTTGGACAAAGCAAGTCACAAGGCCAGCTCCTGTGACAATTGAGTAGAAAGTAAAATCTTCCTGCAAGGATGATTCCAGTGAGGAAGAACCCAGAAGGAAGAGGCAGCAAGTATTTCAAAAATTAAAATCAGGCCAAGCATGGTGGCTCACGCCCGTAATCCCAGAGCTTTGGAAGACTGAGGCGGGCAGATCACAAGGTCAGGAGATCGAGACCATCCTGGCTAACACGGTGAAACCCCGTCTCTACTAAAAATATAAAAAATTAGCCGGGCATGGTGGTGGGCACCCATAGTCCCAGCTACTCGAGAGATTGAGGCAGGAGAACGGCATAAACCCGGGAGGCGGAGTTTGAAGTGAGGAGAGATCGCACCACTGCACTCCAGCCTGGGCCACAGATCGAGACTTCACCTCAAAAAATAAATAAATAAAATCGATCACAATGTAAGAAGAAAAAAATGCACGTGATATGGTTTGGCTCTGTGTCTCCAACCAACTCTCATGTTGAATTGTAATCCCCAGTGTTGGGGAAGGGACCTGGTGGGAGGTGATTGGATCATGTGGGTGGATTTCCCCCTTGCTGTTCTCATGATAGGAAATGAGTTCACGCAAGATCTCACAGGTGTGTAGCATTTCCCCCTTAACTCTGTCTCTCCTGCTGCCATGTGAAGACCATGCTTGCTTCCCCTCCACCTTCTGCCATGATTGTACATTTCCTGAGGCCTCCCAGACATGCCTCCTGTACAGCCGGTGGAACTGTGAGTCAGTTAAACCTCTTTCCTTGTAAATTATCCAGTCTCAGTTAGTTCTTTATAGCAGTGTGAGAATGGACTTTATAGCATGTGTTCAGCAAAAAAACAAATACATTCATGCTCATGGCAGCAATATGCATAATAGCCAACAATTGGAAACAACTGAAATGTTCATCAAGCATAGAATGATCAATAATATGACATATTCATACAATGGATCATAGGGTGGAATAACACACATGAAGGAAAAAATAATCTACTGCCACCTGCACCAACATAGATGAGTGCAAGAAGCCAGACACAAAATGTGAATACTGTATGATGCCAGTTATATTAGGTTTAAAAGACAGCAAGAATCTATGGTGATAGCTGCCAGAAGAGCAGTTGCTTTTGAGAAGTATATACTAAAGGAAATATGAGGGAGCGTTTGTGATGGTGAAGATGTTTTATAACTTTGAGTCATTATATAATAAAAATGGGCCTAATTTACTGTATGCAGGGAAGGGAGGAAATGAGGGAGAAAGGGAGGAAGAAAGAGAAAGAAAGAGAAGGAAGGAAGGAGGGAGGGAGGGAAGGAGAGAGAGAGAGAAAAAGAGAGAGAGAGGAAGGGAGGG
>NW_016806836.1:6179078-6268562 GCF_001698545.2 Rhinopithecus bieti
GGGGGGGGGAGGGGGGGGGAAGGGGGAAGGGAAGGGGAGGGAAAGGGAGGAGAAGGGGAAGGGGAAGGGAAAGGGAGGGGAAGGGAAAGGGAGGGGAAGGGAAAGGGGAAGGGTGGCGAAGGGGAAGGGAGGGGAAGAGAGGGGAAGGGGAAGGGAAGGGAAAGGGAGGGGAAGGGGAAGGGAAGGGAGGAAAGTTTGGTTACACTACAGAGCCCTAACCTAAAGAGTTGGGTAGCCACTCAGTGGAGGCTTGACAGATGAAGTTACTCCAAAACTCAGACCTGAAAAATTAGCAGAAGTTATTCAGGTAGATAAGAGGAACAGATTCTAGGCAGAGTGACCCATCTACATGAAGCCTTGGGACCAGAGAAGTCATGTCATAATCAAGATGTTAAAATACTTTCTAAACGGTTAGCATGTCAATTGCCAAGAGGAACGCTGGAGCTGTGACCGGAAAGAGCCAGACATTGCAAACCTTCAGGGGTATGCTAAAGATTTTCATTGTTTCTATGAAGGGCACTGAGAATTTGCTGAATGGTTTTAAACAGGAATATGGCATGGTCATATTTTCATCTGGAGAGGACTGCTCTGCTAACAGTAAAAACGAAGTGGAAAGGGCAAAATGGCAGTGAGGAAGCCAGCTAGAAGGCTGCTGTAGTTATCGAGGCCAGAGAAGAGGAAGATTAAAAATAGAGCCATTGATACTAATTTCCACAAGGTCGTTTGTCCTATTTTCCATGCTAAGTGATTATGGAAGTAAAGAGAAGAAACCAGACTCAAGAGATATTTAGGAGGAAGAATTTACAGGACTGCTAGATGTCATTTGATGAATAGCTAAAGAATCCAGGGTTTTTTCATTTGGGAGGAATATGCAAAGGGCCAGCTCAAATATGAAGGACTGTTGTATGGAAGAAGAAGCAGAGATGCATAGGTAAAACCAGAGTCAGTGGGTGAAGTTACAAGGAAGTGCTCCCATCTCTCTCTACTCCCCAGTCAGAGAGCATAAAATCACTAGATACAGCAATGAAACTAAGCAGAGATTAGATTATTACCTTGTAAGAATTCTGTGGAGAAGAGCCAGACCTCAGGTCTGGCTGACCTCCTAGGCCAGCTGACCTCCGAGGTCCCAAGATGCTAAAACTGTAACAACATTTGTCTCCTTTGAGGCTCAATCTTATAACACTTCAGGTCTGGTCTCCGATTATGTATGCCACAACTTACACACTGTGATTTCGGCTCACTGCTTAAAATATTCCCATCACCCCAACCTGTTCTAATTCGTGTATTTCCAAGAACTTGTCAGGGTATACTGTAATGACTTTTTTCTGCGTTCTTCAACCCCCTCAAGCTGAATTCCTTCTAGATCTGGGATCATGTCAGAACTGTTTGTCAACTTGATTGAGCTAAGGAATGCCAAGAAAGCTAGTAAGACATTATTTCTGGGTTTGTCTGTGATGGTGTTTCCAGAAGAGATTAGCATTTGAGTCAGTGGACTGAGTAAAGAAGGTCTGCCCTCACCAATGTGGTTGGGCATCATTTAATTCACTGCGGGTCCAGATAAGACCAAAAAAACAAGGAGGAAGGGCAAATTCACTCTCTTTACTTGAACTGGGTCATTCTATCTTCTGGTGCCATTGGACATCAGTGTCCCTGGTTTTAGATCCTTTGGACTTGACTGGGACTTACCCCATTAGCCACCCAGTTCTGAGGCCTAAGGGCTTGAACTACAACGATACCATGAGCTTTCCTGAGCCTTCAGCTTGCAGATGGCATTTCGTGGGATTTCTCAGCCTTCATAATCATGTGAGCTACTCCATCATAAATCTTTTTCTATTTAATCTGTTTATATAGCCTATTGGTTCTGTTTCTCTGGAGAACCCTGACTGATACAATGTCTGACTCATTTCTATTTCTAACAACCTATCACATGGCCAGGTCCTCTACTGAGTAAAGGAGCAGACACTTGAATAAGAGGTAAGAGCTGGAAGCGTGGATTAGAAATCAGAATTACATAAACAATTGTTGAATATGAGAGTTGAGGAGCTCATCCAGGGTGAGAATAGAAGGGGTGCCAGACTCACCTTCAGAGGCGACTTGCTGCATCCCAGCCCAACTTCTACTGCTGCCTGATCCTGCTTCCTTCCCTTCCCTTCTACAGTGGTTGATCCCAAAGGCATTCTTCAGTAAATTTCCAGCATACTATCTCCATCTTGGAAGCTACTTTCTCTGAAACCTGAACTGCAATCAATAGTGTCAGCCACAGATAAATAAATATGAATAAAAGAAGACAGGCTGACAACCTCAATGGGCAACTGGCGCTCAATTCCTTCTGAGAGCCTCTGAAGAGCCATTAGAATGTGCCTCAGAATTGCCCCATCAGAACACAAAGAGGCAGAACATTTGTCCACCAACTCTGATAACCTGTTGCTCAGGGGTTGCATCTGGGATGCTAACACCCCACACACATCTGAGTTGTGCCTGAACACGGCTAAGCAGGCTTCCGAAGTTTTGAAGAAAACAGTAAAGAGATATCACAGCACAACTTTGATGTGTGACAACCAAATGACAGGGAACTGTCTACGCTGGCACTCCTAAAATCAGGAAGGCTAAAGGGATGCAGCATAGATTATCACAGGAACCTGTTAAATTTATCATTTTTCTTTTTGGTGATAATTGTCCTTCAAAAAGGACCAGTCATTTATTTCTTGAATGTCTTCTACAACACAATACACACTTAGAACAAAAATTAAGAACTTACTTTAAAAAAAAAAAAAAAAATAGGAGTGAAATAGGACTGAGCCCTTGGTAGGAAATGTGTTTTTAATATTCAGCACCTCAGTGGGAAGTGCAGGTCTCAGTTCCTCTGACTAACAGCTAATGACAGCAATAAACTAAGGTGCCCCATGAGCCAAACAGATGTTCTGAGTTGACAAAGGAAGCCCAAACACTGCCCCCAGCTGATGTCACCTCTGTGTTTTATAATTGCTGAACGCTGTTTACATGTCTGAGCTATACCATGCATGTGCTTTATCACCAAAGAAATGGATGTACAGACAACAAAAACTGGCAGGCTGATAAAACCAGGAAAGGGGTATCATCAATGTGCAGATGAAGGTAGATGAAGGTTTTCTAACTGCTTCACTAAAATACTTCAAAGCAAATCCAGAATGAACTGGAGTAGGGGAGAGGGGAGGTGGTGTAGAGAGAGCAAGAGAGTGAAATTCAGGTTAATTACTCCAGTTACTATGGTAGCAACCCAGAACAAGCCAAGTTAGACACACATTCAAGGTGAATCCCAAACAGGGCCATGCGCTTTCCTTCACCAAGTAGCTGGGAGCAGACAGTGATTTAACAGATATAAATTTCATTGTTAACCCACATTACTCCAAAGATAATCTTCCTCGATCAGTTCAGGGCTGTAACAGCACAAGTGTTATCTGAATCTGAATCAAAAAATCTCTTACCCATATCCACACTGGCCATTTTTTCAGGGTGGTCAATTAGGTGGCATCTTGGTTGGGGTCCCCCGAAAGCCGACCCGGAGATAAAGATTCAAGCACAAGTAGTTTCTTTGTGAGGGTAGGGGCGTGGGGGACGGAGAGTGACTACAGGAAGCACTGGGACCAGTAGGAGAATGGTGAAATCAAACAGGAAGGGGAAGGCGGCCAAAAAAATGGTGTCTTCTAAAGCAAGTTTCCCACTCCAGACAACCAGAACATAAGCCCACTGGGGAACTCAGGGAGCCAGTTTAGAACATGTGCTTTATATCTACTTTTAGAACTGAGGTTGTTAAAACCACCCCCTGCCCTGCTCTAGTGTGCCCAGCACTAAACACACAAGAAACAGATGTCAGTTACCCCAGATGGAGGTGGTATTCATCAGGGTCCCAGCAGGAAATGAATTCACCCCAAATGCTTTAAATGAGGAGACCTTAATCAAGAGGCTACTTACAGAAGTGGGCCTCACAGTTGAGCAGGCATCAGAATCACCCAGAGAGCTTGTTACCAAATAGATGTCTGAGCCCTGCCTCCCACAGTTTCATGGAGTCAATGGTCCTAAGAAGTTGCATTTCCCACAGGTACCCAGAGTATGCTGATGCTGCTGGTCTAAGGACCACATTTTGAGAACCACCAGCTCACAGAGTTAAGAATAAAGGGGACTGTGGTCTACCCATACAATGCAGTATTATTCAGTCATAAAAACAAAAGAAGTCCGGGCACGGTGGCTCACGCCTGTAATCCCAGCACTTTGGGAGGCCAAGGTAGGAGGATTACTTGAGGTCAGGAGTTTGAGACCAGACTGGCCAACATGGTGAAACCCCATCTCTACTAAAAATACAAAAATTAACTGGGCATAGTGGTGGCTGCCTGTAATCCCAGCTACTTAGGAGGTGGAGGTTGCAGTGAGCCAAGATCTCACCACTGCACTCTAGCCTGGGTGACAAAGTGAAACTCCATCTCAAAAAAAAAAAAAAAGGAAGTATTAATAATGCTACAACTTGGATGAACCCCAAAAACATTATACTAAGTGAAAGAAGCCAGACACAAAAGGTCACATACTCTAGACTTCTTTCATATGAAATATCCAGAATAGGCAAACCCAGAGAGAGAAAAAGTAGATTAGTGGTTGCCAAGGGATGGAGAGAAGAGAGAAATGGGGAGTGATTATTTAATGGATGTTCTTCTGGGGTGACAAAAAAAAAAAAAGTTTTAACACTGGAGAGAGAAGGTGGTCACACAACATCATGAATGTGCTAAGTGCCACTGAAGTATACTCTTTAAAATCTTTAATTATATGTCATGTGGATTTCACCTCACTTTTTAAGAAAAGATTTAAGTGGGGAGAAAAGGATGAAAAAACACCCTAAAATTAGCAAGAGCTAGAGTCTTGTTGTCCTTGGCCTGAAGAAGCAAGAGGAGGATATAAGCATAGCAATAGTGAAGCCTAGTGCGGTGGTAACAACCAAGGGGTAGACGTGGAAGAATGTAACCATAGCCAGGGGCATGCACCAGTGCAGGGAGAGAGGGCATCGGGAATCCGTACCCAAATCTCTCTTTTCCAACCCTCTCTCCTTTTCTTATAGGCCGAACCCAAGCAGAAGCCAGAAGGTAAGGGAGCCCAAGTTAAACAGTCTATAGATGTCAGCCTCACAGGACACAGAGCAAGATGAAGGCATGTATAAAATGCGTTTGAAGGCGTGAAAGAGTCCAATGGGGAAAGACCTGCACACCCAGGCTGGCTGGCAGGGCTGATGTCATCTGACTGAATTTTAGCCAGTTTCCTTCAAAAGCTGAATAAATCTCCCCTTTCAAAGTTTAGGTAGGAAGATGTGCTTACAAGCAAACATTGTGCAAACCTGGCCAAGACTGAGAGTCCTTTCTAAGAAGGTAAAGGACAAAATTCTCAGAAGCCAACCTCTTAGGCCCTGAAACAAAGCAAAGAGAGCTTTAATTAAAAGCAACCCTTCCCATGCTGCTGCCCAGCTTCAGACAGTTCTCTGGTCTCTGGCCATCTCCCTGAGTTGCAGAATATTTTCCATCCACAAAGAAACAAAGCACAGCCCCTGCTGCCTGGCACCTGGAGGCCTCTTGTTACCTATCCTCTTGTCCCTCTGTAGGGAGGAAAAGAAATACCCATGAACAACTCTAGGTTGTACCCATCACGCCTTGATCATCCTCAGATGCACTGATCATTTTCCCACTGCCCTGGCCTTCTGACTTTTTTCTCATTGTGAGATGTTTTTTAAATAGGAACCTATCTACACATGCTTGCAAAAGCAGCACCAGTTTAGCCAAAGACAGCCTAGTTGCGTCTGGCTGGGTGATCCTGACACCACCCAGCCTCCTGCACTGCAGGAAGGTCCAGGTGAGGTGGTATCGGGCTCCTTTGGCTGCTGCCACTGCTGCTGCTTAAAGGCAACCTTCCAGGATGCCAACCAAAATTAGTTGTTCTGTTCCACTGAGAACCTTATCGAAGGGAACTACAGGAGGTGGTTTCCCAGATCACTGCTCCTCATTGGTTCTGAGCTACCAGGAAAACATAGAAAATCACATTAATCAAGAAAAGGGAACTTTGGGCTGAAACATTGCAGGAGTCACTGTCAATCAGGCCCCAGGGAAAAGGCTTTCTCCAGTCAGCAAATGAAATAGAACTGTGGGCAGGCAGAAGCCAGAATCTTGTCCCTTTTGCTAGTTTTTCAATCCCAAGTTTAAGAGATTTGATTTATTAAAGTGGTAAACTTTAACCTCATAGATGAATTTGTCAGCCAACATTGATGAATTTCTCCCATCCATCATTATGCTGTAATTTGACGCGGTTCTTGCGAAGCATTTATGCCTCCAACTTTGTTCAAAAATAAGTAGAAAGGAATGAAGGCGAAATCCTCAGGATTTTGCTGTCTCAGAGCCTAGACACACAACACACACAACTAATATCCTCTAAGGTCCATCACCTGCTATGAGGGTTAGAGGGGAGAGGGACATTAACAGTTTTATAGAGATATCCTCTGTCTTTCCCTGCTTGTTTTCCTTGGGAAAAGGTCTTATGTATCCTTCAAAACCCAGTTCATAAACCACCTTTTCTTTTGTTCTTCCCTCACCATTCTGATCCTCCGTGTCCACTGTGGCACTTTTCACATTCTGTTGTAACTCTTATTTTACATGTCTCTTCTAAATTCTGCAGAATGTTGGATTTTGTCAGCCTGTACCCCCAGAATCTAAGCACTGTACCTGGCACACAGTAGGTGCTAAATAAATGCTTGTAGAATTAAATTGCATCAGGAGACTCAAGTTCTACTTCTAGTTCTTTCGCCTTAAATTGCTTCATCTCTACTCATCTCAGTTTCCTTGGATATAAGATGGAATTGGTCATTTCCTATCCTGCCTACTTCCTATAGCTGTTTTTGAGTCAAAGAAGATGAGTTTGAGTAAATGTAAGTGTGAACTTTGGTGTGAAGGATAATTTAAGGATAATTGCCAAGAATGCCCAGACCAATCTGTAGCTTGGTGTCTTACCCCAGCTTGCCTCTCCCTTGACTTCCAGGGCTAGAAATCAGTAACATCAATCAAGTCAGAATATATAGCTTCATCTGCCACAAAACACTGTTCACAAAATCAAGTGACTTTAATTTGATTGATGAGGAAAAGAAAACTTAATTTTTCTCCTAAAATGTTTTCAGCAACTCACTCTCTAGATTTCTTTACCTTGAAGAAATGCTGGGTGTGAGGTTGTCATTTTGCCATAGGGTGATCCAAGGAATTCTTGTGCCAAAAACTGCCAATAGGTGGTCCATGAAAAAAATAAGACACAATAGATGGATTTGGGTCTGAAAAGGTTGGAAAATACAAGGCAACACAAAAGTCAACAAGTTTCTTTCATGCAGGACTTCTCAGAACCTTTATTACTCAAATATGCATTGCAAATCTTCAAAAGTGGAGCCACAGTACGCTTTTTTTTTTTTTTTTTTTTTTTTTTTTTTTTTTTTTGAGACGGAGTCTCGCTCTGTCACCCAGGCTGGAGTGCAGTGGTGCAATCTTGGCTCACTGCAAGTTCTGCCTCCTGGGTTCATGCCACTCTCCTGCCTCAGCCTCCCGAGTAGCTGGGACTACAGGTGCCTGCCACCACCCCAGCTAATTTTGTATTTTAGTAGAGATGGGGCTTCACCATGTTAGCCAGGATGGTCTCGATCTTCTGACCTCATGATCCTCCCACCTTGGCCTCCCAAAGTGCTGGGATTACAGGCGTGAGCCACCGCGCCTGGCCAAGTATGCTTTCTTAAACTGGCAAAGAATTTAGGGTTGGGGATCCTGGCTATGTCTATTTGTAAAAGTTGAGACTAAATATCAATCTGGTGATTGAAGTAAGGAATGGATCTTGAAAAAACAATTCTAATCATAGGTACCATTTACTGAGCCACTATTATATAGTAGTCACCAAGATAGACATTTGACAGACATCACCTCCTTTAACCCTTCCAACAACCCCATCGGGTTTGGGAGCACTCACTCTCCCACCCACCCAATCCTTGCCTCCCATCTGTTATGCTGCATCAGCATGGCTTTGCCAGTGATTTCTATGGTATGTGACATATTTTTTCCTCCCTGCTACTAACAAAAACTTTCTTGAAGAATACCAGTAGTGGTGTCAAAACAAACTGAATTAGTTATAAATTCAAGAAGAGATAAGAGCTTACACTGGAATCACAGAAGCATTTGTTTCTGGCCATAACCAAAGAATCACAATGCTGTAACTCCTCAGCCTCGCTAGGCCTTTTGAAGGTAGGATGAAAGTACTGTATTTCTTTGGTCATCATATATCCATTATAAAACCAAGATAAACATCAATATTTTCTTGGGTTATCTACTGATATAACTTCATGTGGTTATTTTTCTTTCTTTGGTATGGACACATGAACTTTCCTTAATCTCATATGAACTGTGAACAAATGCATCTTTAGAAAATGCTTGTGTTTTTCATTTGAGTTGCACATATAAGGAAACTAAAAATGGAGAGATGGAGGCTCTGCCATGTCAATACAGGTCCAAGACAGGACCACTAGCCACTTTTGCCTCAAGTCCCACTGTACTTCAGCCCTGAACTGCTTCTACATAAAAACTCTACAGCTATGGCTTTCCTGAAATACCCCAGAAAACTGAGCCTGTGCAACTGAACCATCCACCCAGAGTCACGCAGTCAGCAAATGGCAGAGCCCAAGCTGTTCTCCTTCCTTTTTGAAGTTCTATTTACGAGGAACAAGGCAGATGAGCCATTATCAGGGCTCAAACATCAGGTCAGGCCAGCTCAGCCAGGATAGGCTTTGGAGACAAGACCCTGAGAATGCAGCTCAAGCTGCACCTCTCCCATTCTGTCCATTTCAGTGGGACCTGGATGAAGGACTGAGCATGTAACTGAAGTCACATGAACAGGTGCCATGGCATGAAGCACAATCAACCAGAAAGAAACAAGAGTGACTTCTACCTTTACAGTCCAGGGTCAGTCCCTCCCCTGGAGCAATCTCCACTTACTCAAAATTCTGGTGTGCATGGATGGACTTCTTTCTCTGTTCCTCTCCTGCAGCTGTGAGAATTTTTGATCATGCTTATATGTGAATTGGTAATTACTTTTGAGTCATGACTTAGATAGGGTGACTTAGGCAGTCCAAATCATAAAATCAGAAAGGCATTAAGCATTTGGATGGAGGTTCAGGCACTAAAAGAAAATGTCTCTTGGTATGCTTATTATCTTCAACAGAGCAAAACAAATCCATATTCCATTAAAACTATAGAGAAGGATGATACCAAAATTTTCCAGAGAGACATAGTAGGTGGAAGTTAATGATACAGTACCTACTAATGCTTTTCTGCCAATTTAAGATACAAAAAATGTCACTGACATTATCTTTATTTGGGATATTATTATCACCTTAATATTGCAAGTGTAAAATGTACCTATAAGGACATTCATAAGTTTTTAACTACCCTGGTCCCCCCATTCTATTTTTCCCATAAATTTCTTAATTGTATAGTCTCCTGCCATGAAGATGTTTAGAACTATTATTTTTGCAGTTGGAGAGAAACTAGTTAAATCTTTCTTCGTAAGTGAAAACATCAACTCGGTCATCCATACCATAAACCTTGGGTCATCCTAGGAGTTGTCCTGTAATTGTCTCTCTCCCTCACCCTCACATAAGATCAGAACTATAATTTTAACTCTTCATATCTACTGATACTTTCCCCAAGATGTAATTTGTCCCATTGAGGTGTTCATCTCTCGCTCAAATCTTTTCTTCAAGTCCCAGATGATCTCCTCACCTCTAGGCAGATTTATAAAAGGCAAATCTGACCACATTACTCTCCTGCTTAAAACCCCTCAGGACTCTCATTTGCCTACAAAAGGCCATTTAAGTGCCCTTCTTAATTGGTTTCTGCCTGTTTCTTCTACTTCAGTCCCCATTACTCCCCTATACATCCCACATTTCCACCTGTGGAAGTGCTTGTAGCCCTACAGAAGTGCCTTGCTATCCCTGCCCTGAGTACCTGCTGCTCCCTCTTCCTCAACTCCACTCCTCCTCCACCTCCCTGCTGTGGTCTCCTTAAAGACCTAACTCACTATCTTCTGGGGAGCACTTCCTAGTCTTCTCCCTGCCTCATTGTGAGTCCCAAAAATAGGAAGTCTCCCAATATAGACTCAACAGATACTAGAACCTCAGTCAGCTGTGTGGCTTTGGGAGAGTAGCTTAACCTCTCTGAGCCATCTTCCTTTCATTGGCAAATAGATATAATAGCTATCTTATGGGATTGTCATGAGCACATAAAGGTCCACTATACATTCACCTCAGAGTAGGCCTTTAATAAATGTATGTTGAACCTGTGAGTCGGTAGGACCTTGAGATGATGAGGACTGGAGGAGGCAAAGGCACTAAAATAGATCTATTTCCTCATTAGGTGATGGAGACATGGTACTAGATGACTGCAAGGAAGAAATTCAGTTTTCCTTTATAATATCCATGATATTATAGGCCCTTGGGTCTTCCTTTAGCAGAAACTGCTTATTATTCCCCAATACCCATGTTCTCCTTTTTCTATAGTAATAGAAACTCTTGACTCTTAGTTGGACACTTGGCCATCTAAAATCAGTATTACAGTTCCTAGCCTCCCTTGTAGCTAGATGAGGTCACATGGTTAAGATGGTTAAGTTCTGGCCAACAGGATGTGAGCAGAAGTGGCATGTGCCACTTCCGGTTCCTGTTTTTAGACAGAAGAGGCCGGCTCTGCTCTTTCCTTTCTCTCTTCCCACAGCAAACATGGTGGTAGGAGTGATGGGCCATACCAGACCCTATGGAGAGAGACAATATGCTAGGAACGAAAGGAGAAGCACACACAGACACAGCCTGGGTCGCTGAGCCCTAGCAAAGAACAGAGCAGCCACACTCGTCTGGACTTTTATGGGAGACTTAATAACCATCTTCTTATTAAGCCGCTATCATTTTGAGTGTTTGCTAGAGCTGCTAAAACTCTATCCCAACTAACACAATTTTAAATATATTTAGATTCTGATACCACAACCCCACAAATATGGGGGGGAAAATGATCCTTTCTGCCCCATGCACTTCTCCCAATCTACTGCAGGTCAGAACCCAGGTGAGGTCAACCCTGGCTTTTGATCAGCAAAACTAAGAATTGTAAAAATACCTGCAGAATTATATGCCAAAGACTTTTATTATTACCATATCCCTATGTCAAAATTGAAAGGCATGTAAGATTTCTCCAGAGAGGCCATCCATAATGCATTGCAGAACCGTGTGGGTGTTTTATGAAATGTGTTTTATTCAAGCTAGGATATACAACACTAACATTATTGAAAGAAATTGAGGGTCTGGTCTTCTCTTTTTAATATGTTCATTATTCATGTTATAGTCCTTTAACAAAAAAGTAAAGTCGTATACATATTCAATTTAATTTAAAATTTTATTTTACCTGCTATTCATCTTGGGTGTCCAACGAAGAAGAAATATTCTCTTATTATTCTTATATTAGTTTTTGACAGTTCAATTTCTCTGACTGCTATGCCTCAGACAACCTCCACTGAAAAAGCATACAGGTAATTGCTTTGATCAAAATTTCATGCCGAATCTTTTAGATTCCATGTAGATCACAGCCTCTGAACAGAGACTTGTGGTAGAAAAGCTTCTCCATCAAAAACATGGCTACACATAGGGAATTACCTGGGAGCTATAATATATATTGATGTCCAGGTCCACCCCAAGCTTCTGCTGTCATTCATCAGGGGCTCTGGGCTTCAGGATATCAGTGCAGAGCCTGGGCTGGGAACCACTGATTTAACAGCTTGATGGACTTTGATAGAAGAAATGCAGAACTTTTAGGGAATTCCTTGGATGGGTCACTGACTCTCACATATTTTTTATTTTCGTTTTGTTGTTGTTTGCTTTTAGATCATTATTGAGATATTTGCACACCATACAATTCACCCATTTAAAGTACACAATTCAATGGCTTTTAATCTATTCAGAGTTGCGTAACCATCACGAGAATTTTAGAATACTTCCTTACCCCAAAAAGAAATCCCTTGCTTTTACTGTCCTCCAATCTCCCGATCACCCCGCAAACCCTAGGCAATCACTAATCCAAAATCTATCTCTATAGATTTGCCTATTGTGGATATTTCCTATAAATGGAATTACACAATATGTGATCCTTTGTGACTGGCCTCTTTCACTTAGCATAATACTTTCAGGGTTCTTCCATGTTGTGGCATCTATCAGTATTTTATTCCTTTTGATGGCTGAATAATATTCTATTGTATGGATATGCCAGTTTGTTCGGCTATTCATCAGTTGATGGCTATTTGGGTTGTTTCCATTTGGGGCTATTATTACAGCTTTTGTGGTTTAGTGAGCGAGAGGAATGGCACCCAGCAGCTTTTTCTCACCCATCGCTCGGCGAGTGGAAGGGAGAGTTACAGTGTTACAGAATTCCTTCAATGCCACTTCACCAGCTGAAAATCTCTCTTGCCGCCATGACTTCTGCCTAGGGCCTTGCTTGCGCCTGCTGGGCTCACTCTGCCCACTGGGCCTGGCAGGCTGCACTCCGCTTGCACCCTGGCCCAGATCCCACACTTGCTGCAGGATCCACGCTCAGCCAGTGCCTGGACTGGGTGTGCCACAAGCGACCTCTGGATTGGACTCTGCCGTCTAGATGAGGGGAACAGAGTGGTACCCGAAAACTTGGAGATGCCAGCAATTGTGGAGCCCCAAGGGGTATTACAGCTCTCATGTGGGGAGTCCCAAGGTCCACGCCCCCAAGAAATGCTACAGCTCTCGCTTGTTCCCGCCACCCACAGCTTGGCAAATGGGGGCTTGGTTTTCAGGCTTCAGGCTGTCTTTGGCTTGAGGGTCGGGTTTCACCAGGACCCATCTCTATCTGCCTAGAAATTTGTCTGTCTCCTGCTGTGGTCACCATCATGAATACTTCTATAAACTATAAACATTTGTATACAAGTTTTTGTGGGAGTCTTCTTTCATTTGGGGGTATGTATCTAGGACTAGAATTATTAGGTCATATGGTAACTCTATGTTTCACTATGTGAAGAACTGTCAGGCTGTTTGCTCAAGTGGCTGTACCATTTTACATTCACCCCACCTGTATATAAGGGTTCTCATTTCTCCACATCTTCACTAACTTCTTACTCTCTGTCTTTTGTTATTATAGCCATCCTAATGGGTATTACCTACACAGTTTCTGTGAGATTTTCAGCAACAACTTTCGCTTCTCTGGCAGGTCTCATTTTCCATTTTCCTCATCTGACAAATGGGATAAGAGCAATATTACAGGGATCTTATGAAGACTAAATGAAACAGAACACAGAAAGTACTTAGTTTAACCTCAAATGTTGTGGGCACGGACAAGATTGCCAATGAAAGCCCAGTAGCTATAATCAGAAGAGAAGTTGAAAAGACCAAGATCAAAGGAAGTGTTCTTTGCGCTAGTTGTCTTATCCAAGGAAGGAGAATTTTTTCAGGGTCTACTCACCCAGAATAATTATCTTCTGTCATAAATTTGTTTAATGTAGTTTCTGCCTTGGCATCTATTTTCAGGCCCGACATAAGTTACACGAAACTCAGTTGTACCCCATTCCTTTGGCCTACTTAAAACTTCCCCTCCCTGTGTGGTTTGTGATATAGCCCATTGTTCCTCATTTCACTGACTCAGAACACAACACATCCCACAGTAGCTGACCACAAAAAATCCCTAATGGTCAACCCCAGGGTCCTATAGACAAGTCCTCCCTTTCTCCTCTTCTCTCCACTTGCTGGCTGAGCGTGCATGCCCTGGACAGCTCACGTCTTCCCATTAACCCTGCAAAGCATGCTGCTCTCTTCTCTCTGGGAGCCGCGAGTAATAAAACTGTTTCTGTTATTACATTTGTTTGGTTGTGCTGTCTTTTCTGTGTCTCACCTGACCCACAACCTGAACCTAACTTCTTTCCATGTTAGGGCTCTCCTAGACAGTGGCTATCATGGCAGGAATAAAATGACCATGTCAGACAAGAGGTACAAGGGTGACTGCCAGTACAAAACAAGTTTCCTGTGAGAGGAACACCTGGTCACAGGTCGGACCCTTAGGCATTAGGCTGTCTGCTGGGAAGAAGCAGCATCCCATGAAAGGCATGCTGTAAACATGCACAAATACCTCCCCTGGAGCCCCAGCAGGACAGGACTAGAATTTATAGCTATTCTCCAGAGCAAAATCTCAAGACCAAATTAGAGGAAAATCACATCTTTTCACTTAGGTATGATGTTTGGCAAAGTATTTATTTTTTTAGTCTCATTTTTATTCAAGACTGCAAAAGGGATGTGAAAGGGTTTACCTTACACAGTGGGAGACAAGATTTAAATGAGATCACTTACGTAAAGCCCTTGACACTTGACACAAAGCAGGTAGCCATCAAACATTTATTCTCATTCACTCTCTTTGCATAAGAGTTAAAAAAGGGAAGTCCAGAACAAGAGACAGCTTCATGAGACTGGGATAGCTTGATCAATTTATCAATGACAAAGCAAGAATGGAGACAATGTCTTCCACCTTTAAGGTAGCTATGAAGGAGAACTGTCATAGGCTGCCAGGTTTCCTGCCTTAATCACCCCTTCAGAACCCTTGGCTTACTGGGATATGGATCAGTCCCAAGGAGGGAAATCTTTTTTTTCCGTTGGGGATGTTCAATGTCTTTCTAGCTATTTTAAACTACATAATATTAACTGTAGACACCCTATAGCGATATAGAGCACTAGAACTTATCCTCCTATCTAGCTGTAATTTTGTATCCTTGAACAAATCTCTCCCTGCCTCTCCTTCCCCTATCTTTCACAGTCCCTAGTATCCTCTGTTCTGTTTATTTCTATGAGATCATCTTTTTTCAGCTTTCACATATGAGAGAGAATATGCAATCAGAACTTCTCAAACTTTAATGTGCTTACGAATCACCTGGGAGCTTGTTACAATGCAAATTCTGATCCAGGGGGGCTGGGGTGGCACTCAAGACTCTGCTTTTTTAACAAGCTCCCTGATGGTGCCCATGCTGCCAGTTTTCAAAAGCACGTCTTTGAAGAACAAGATATTAGACCTTGTTTTTCATTCAACTTGAGCAAGAAAAGACCCAGCTGTGGAATGCTGGGAAGAGAAAAGATGGGGACAGATTTAAACAGAAGAAGGAAGTTGGCTGGACCCCTTGGCATCTGCTGTGGGCCTAACAGTTGTTTCCTTGGTGCTGGGAAAACTGGATTTTCATGTGCAAAAGAATAAAACTAGACAATTTCTTGCCATAGAGAAAAATCAAATCAAGATGGATTAAATACTTAAATCTAAGACCTCAAACTATGAAACTATTAAAAGAAAACACTGGGGAAACTCTCCAGGACATTGGACCGGGCAAAGGTTTCTTGGGTAATTTCCCATAAGCACAGCAACCAAAGCGCAAATGAACAAATGGGAGTGTATCAAGTTCAAAAGCAAAGGAAACAATCAACAAAGAGACAACCCACAGAGTAGGAGAAAATATTTGCTAACTATCCATCTGACAAGGGATTCATAACCAGAATATATAAGGAGCTCAAATAACTCTACAGGGAAAAAATCTAATCATCCAATTTAAAAATGGGCAAAAAGGCCACACGTGGTGGCTCACGCCTGTAATCCCAGCACTTTGGGAGGCCAAGGCAGGAGGATCACCTGAGGTCAGGAGTTCGAGACCAGCCTGCACGACATAGAGAAATCCCGTCTCTACTAAAAATACAAAATTAGCTGGGCGTGGTGGTGCGTATGCCTGTAATCCCAACTACTTGGGAGGCTGAGGCAGGAGAATCACTTGAACCCAGGAGGCGGAGGTTGTGGTGAGCTGAGATCGTGCCATTGTACTCCAGCCTGGGCAACAAGAGCAAAACTCTGTCTAAAAAAAAAAAAAAAAAACCAAAAAATCTAAATAGACATGTCTCAAAAGACGACATACAAATGACAAACAGGTATGTGAAAAGGTGCTCAACATCACTGATCATCAGAGAAATGCAAATCAAAACTACAATGACCAGTTAAAATGGCTTTTATCCAAAAGACAGGCAATAACAAATGCTGGCCAGGATGTAGAGAAACGGTAACCCTTGTACACTGTTGCTAGAAATGTAAATTAGTACAACTGCTACAGAGAACAGTTTGGAGGTTCCCCTAAAAACTAAAAATACAACTACTATATGATCCACCAATCCTACTGTTAAGTATATACCCAAAAGAAAGGAAATCAATATCGAAAAGTTATCTGCACTCCCATGTTTACTGCAGTGCTACACACAATAGCCAAGATTTAGAAGCAACCGAAGTGTCCATCAACAGACAAATGGATAAAGACAATGTGGTACATATATACAATGAAATACTATTCAGCCATAAAAAGAATGAGATACTATCATTTGCAACAACATGGATGGAACTGGAGATCATTATGTTAAGTAAAATAAGCCAGGCACAGAAAGATAAACTTTGCATGTTCTCTCTTACTTGTGGGAGCCAAAAACTAAAACAATTGAACTCATAGAGACAGTAGAATGATGATTACCAGAGGCTAGGAAGGGTAGTAGAGGGTTAGAGGGTGAAGGGGAAGTGGGGAAGGTTGATGAATACAAAAATATAGTTAGATACAATGAATAAGATCTAGCATTTGGTAGCACAACAGGGTGACTACAGTCAGTAATCTATGGTACATTTTAAAATAACTAAAAGAATATCATTGGATTGTTTCTAGAACGAGAAAGAATAAATGATTGAGGTGATGGATACTCCATTTGCTCTGCTGTGACTATTACACATTGGATGTTTATATCAAAATATCTCATGTACCCCATAAATATATATACCTACTATATGACCACAAAAATTAAAATGACATTTTTTAAAAGGTGAAAGAATAACAATTGTTTCCTTTGTGGAAGGTACACTCCCTTTCATATCCAAAACCATGTTACAGAACCTTAAATATTTGATTGAAAATTTTAAAATGCACTAGGATGTATCAGTGTATCTTTGTTATGATATTGTACCACAGTTTGGCAGAATGTAAACTTTGTATTATTCTTACAACTCTGTATCTGTTGGTGTGATTTCTTATAACTGAATGGAATTAATAATTATCTCAGAATAAAAGTTTAATTAAAACTCCACACTAAAAATTGTTAATGATTCTGATGAGATGGCAACCAAGCTTGTGGTAAGTCAATTTCCAATTCTGTGCTTTCAACAAAATTGAAAAAATACTGTTATCATACTGTTGTTTAGCAGATGATTAAAAGTAATCCTTGACGATTAAAAAAATATGCTAGGAAGAAAAGTGATTCAGGGTTGTACTTAAGTAAAAATCAACTTCAGGTGTAATGGTGGAAAGAAAAGTGGTGTTTTTTAAATATTTAGATTAAATACATATCACGTTAGACATCTGACAGATTCTCATTTGACAATCAGAAACACAAAAGCCTAGTGTATAGTCACAAGAATAAACTTGTTTCTAAATCTCATGACATGGTCTCTGAGAGAGAGTGAAGAGAAGGTAAAAAAGCAGAAAGCCACGATTGAAGGAAATGGAGAAGGAGACGATATGAGAAACCTAGAGAGACAAAACAGAAAAATGAATGGGTGAGGCTTACAAGTCTCTGGAGTGAGGTCTCATTGCCTTTTGCAACTCTGATTTGTAAAATTGAAATGATATATCCAGAGGCTGTTAATACTGGAAGGCCTCTCAGACAGTGGTAAATGTTTAACAACCTTGTTAGGGAGGGAATGAATGGGAATACCCTGATTTGTAGCATTTGCTAATTTCCATAGTATAAAATACTCCCACTAATGCCATTTCAGGCCACCACCAATGACATTGCTGAACTCAGAGTTGGGAAGGCCACACAGTCAGCTCCCACGAGTTTGTATGAATCCAGCTCCTGTACACTATGGCCCTCAAGATCTTTTTCTCCCATCTCATCATTTCACAGATGATACACTGAAGCCAAAGATAAAAGGGTAACTTGTTGATATTTCCAGGGCCTGCAAGTGAGAGAGCTGAAATTAAGACCAATGACTTCAAGTCCCCAAACTAAAACTTTTCCAACACATTCTCCCCATTCAACCTTATTAATAACCTTGATTTAAAAATATTCACATTTCTTATTTCCAGACTCCTTTGCAGCTAGGAGGTAGCCTGTGGACATTCTTTGAGGCAGTAAGACGAAAACAGATTTTTTTTAAATAAAAAGGAACAGAATTAGCTTGCATACAGCTTTAGCTTTTCCCCCATCTACTTGACATCTTGCAAACAGGAGGATAAAAAAAATCTCATTACACAGATGATGGACCAGGCAATTAGATGGCATTTGGATTCCTGGAAACTTCTTCAAGCAGCTGCGCCAGCCCTGAACTTCCTGTTATGTGAAAGAAATGAACCCCAGCTTCGTTAAACCACTGTAGTCAGATTTCTGTCACATGCAACCAACTGCAAAACCAGCTGCTGTACAACGCCTTTGTGGTCAGATGGACAACAAATTAGAACATCTTTAGAGTTTTATGGCTAAAATAAAGATCTGTTTCCCCACGGAATTCTAAAGTTTTGTATATGTGGAGGAAGTGATTTAGATTTTAGTGACGTACTTTGGAACTTTAGAAGCATCAGTTCCTTTGACAGCAGCTGTCTGATTGCCTTATATGCAATCTTTGAGAGATTGGACCTGCTATATTTAGCTGGAATCAGTATATTCCACGTCTTTTGCAAAACTGTTTAAAAAATCAGATATCAGTTTGGAGGATCCACTTAACTATGTTATATCTCAAGAATCTAAAAACTACTCAAGCTGATTCTACTACAAATACAACCAGAAATTAGTACTTGTTTTGAGTAAAATTGATCAGATATTTTGGTACATTTCACACAAGGAATCTTCAGGTTACTATGTCAAAGATCCCAGGATCTGGGATGTGAATTTTGAAATATTTGTCATATCCTGGCAAATCCTATCATGTGGCCTGAATGAGAAAAGACACCTTCAGGTATCAGTTTCCGAAGATATCCGATTTTTTTTTTTTTTTTGGAGACGGAGTTTTGCTTTGTCACCCAGCCTGGAGTACAGTGGTGTGATCTCAGCTCACTGCAACCTCCACCTCTCGGGTTCAAGTAATTCGCCTGTCTCAGTCTCCTGAGTAGCTGGTACTACAGGTGCACACTACCACGCCCAGCTATCTTTTGTATTTTTAGTAGAGAGAGAGAGTTGCACCATATTGGTCTTTTTTTAAAAATAAATAAGCTTTATTAAAACAGCAGTTTAAAATAAAAGCATATTCCATAACAAAGTAGAAAACAGAAATACATGTTTAAAACAGAATTTTAAGTTAGGCATGTGGTTCTGCTCCTGGATCCCTTCTACTGTCCCTTCCATCAGTATTGCCCTGCTCTAATTTGGGGTTCCTAAAAGCAGGGTGCCTTCTTTTCTCTTTGAATGTGTTCCTACCAAGCACTGTCCACATTGCCAAGAAATCTGCTTGAAATAACTGCCGAAAAAAAATCTTCGACATGCTGCTTTTAGAAATATAAAATACTATGTTTCAAATGGCATGATCTTTCTGAAGTACAATTCGACAACAAATATCAACAACTGTACCTACCTGTTGCCCTCAGCAATTCCATCTCTAGAAACTTACCACACATGAGTGCAAAAACCTAGCAGCATGTTTCACAAGATGGGAAAACTGGAGAACAACCATCCTCAACAACAGGTGATTATCATTTTTCCTGTATAAGGGAGGCATTAAAATGGACTTACTGAATATTGCTTAGTAACACTGGAAAAATATTCTTAAGTGAAAAAACAAAATATACAATATGAATCCTTGGATAAATGTGTATAGTGGAGGATATACACAAAAAAATAGCTTTTTATAGGTAATTGTTATTTTCCTTGTGTTTATATTTTAAATATACGACTTTTAAACTGAGTTGTTTTTTTAAAAAAACTGCTGCCACCGCTGTCGCCTCTCACTGCTAAGTAAATTATCCTTAATAGCCTTTCATATCTCATCAGAGAGGCTGGCAGGAAGAAAGCTCATCAAATGTGAAAATGGCGAGTTGCTGAGAGGGATAGAAGACACATCGGATGGAGGGAATGATAACCAGAATAGGTCAAATCAAATTTAACAGGGCTAAGGACAAAGTCCTGCCTGGGAGGCCATGAAAGCCTCTGCACAGCCACAGAACGGGCAGGCTCAGTTTCAAAGCTTCGTGGATGAGAGAGAATCTCCTCCCCAAAAGCCAGACCACATTAAGAGAAACTGCATTCACTGCATATTAAGAAGGACATGAACAAACTGGAATATGTCCCAAGGAAAATAGCCAGAATCCAAATCTGAAAGTTATGTAGTGAGAGGACAGTTCAAACAATAAGCAATGTTTAACCCTAAGAAGAGATAACATGTGATGAATGAAGTACAGGACTAGGGAGTTATCCTCAAACATTTGAAGAACTGTCATTTATTTATTTTTGAGACAGAGTCTCGCTCTGTCACCCAGGCTGGAGGGTAGTAGCACGATCTCAGGTCACTGCAACCTCCGCCTCCCTGGTTCAAGTGATTCTCCTGCCTTAGCCTCCCAAGTAGCTGGGATACAGGCGCCCACCACCATGCCCAGCTAATTTTTGTATTTTTAGTAGAGACAGGGTTTCACTATGTTGGCCGAGCTGGTCTTGAACTCCTGGCCTCAGGTGATTCGCCCACCTCAGCCTCCCAAAGTGCTGGAATTACAGGCGTGAGCCACCGCGCCCGGCAAGAGCTGTCATTTAGAAGACATCCGGAATCTAGAATGCAGAGCTATGACGGCAGCTTCAGGGAGCCCAATTTTAGTTGAAAATAAGGTGTAACTTTTTAAAAATCACAAGCACCCAACAATAAAATGGGCTGCCTTTGGTCACAAAAGGCATTCAAGCAAAGAATGAACAACTATTAAAGTACTCTGTAATGAAATTTCTGCATTCTATAGGAAATTCGACTAGAAAAACCTGTTTCCTTCTTGCTAAAGAATGTTATGATTCTAGCGGAGGCAGCTCCCTTGGGGATGGCAGCAGGTCCCAACTCACCAGTTCTTGCCAAAAAATTTCTAATTCGAGATTAACTGCTTTGGCTTCACCCTCTTTTGAAATTAAAAAAACATTTAAGATGATACCATATTTCAAGCTCTTATCAGTTATAATCATCTTCATGTGAATGAGTCTATGTGGTCCATTTCCAGGAATAGGTTTCCATAATGGTCGATGAGAGAGATAACGTAGCCTTGAGTTACAGAAGCAGCTATTTGGGAACCACTGAGAGAGAGAGAGAGAGAAAGGATGTTCCAAGGACCAAGTTCACACTCCTGTATATCAACACAACAACTTGGGTCTTGAAATTCTGTTTTAATTTCCACCCTATGGTCCTATGTATGTGCCAATTATTCACTGTTTCTTTAATCCAAGGGTGGTTAATGAGCACCAGACCAGGCTCCCTCCAACTACATGGGAGAATGCCCACTCCACAATCGCCAGCCAGCTGTGCCACTGAAATTAACTTGCTCAGCTGGCCCTCCAAATAAAGCCATTTAACGAAAGCAATGTACCATAGAAAGCAATTTGTTTCCTTAAGATTTAGTACCCCACGTGAAGATTGATTTTGATTTGAAAGACAGAAGCTACTGCAAGGTGAATAATTTTAAGTTAACATATTCCTCCTCTCAAGGAGCCAAATGCATTAAAATTAGGTGCAAAGTGCTTCTAATTTGTCAATCACTCCTTGGATAATTCTGTTCCTGCATTACCAGAGAAATTGCCCAAGAGACCTGGCTTTTGGCTCCTTTCATCTCAACTATTCTTTTAACTTGATCATGGCTGCAGTATGCAAATGTGACTCTACTGCTGGGGTAGAATGGGGGCAGATCGGAGATACAGACAGCCTCAACCTACACTAAATCTGTCAGCAGGTCAGAGGTGTGACAGACCTCCTAAGTTCTCCTGTCACATGTCAGGTTGTAGCACAGGGGCACTCTGAAACAGCCGACGTGGAAGGCACTCCGCCACCATCCAGGATCTCACGAACACTTGCTAGCTCCTGCCCACTGGCAAGCACTCACTGAGCCCAGCTCTGTGTCAAACTCTGTTCTTGGCCCTTAAGCACACAGACAGCCAAGGACAGATCCTGCCCTCAAGAGACAAGAAAACCGCAACTGCCCCCAGAGAGATAAGGGCTGTGTGAGGGGTAACACTGACCCTCCAAGATCACTGAGGAGGGTGCCTCTTCCAGCCTGCAGAAGTTATACAAGACCTTGGGAGGAAAGAACGAGCTCGAAGAATGGCAGTGACTTGACTGACTGGTTGGTGTAGGATGCTTCCAGAAGGAAGACAAGGTATTCAAAGCATGCAATGTCACGCTCAGCACTTGTTAAGTACTATGGGCACACCAGGTACCAGGCTAAGCCCTTTACAGGTATTTTCTCCTTCATGTCTCACAACAACCCCCTGCAGTGGGCTTTCTTACAAGGTAGGTACTATCATTACTCCCATTTTACAGATGAGGAAACTGAGGCATTGAAAAGCTAAATAGCATGCACAAGGTAACACAGCTTCTGAGTGAGGATTTAAGTACAGTAAATCTCATACAAAGTCTGTATGCCTTCCAAAAGACATGGAGCACGGGGGCATTGTAGAGCTGGAGAGCAGGGAGGGGCTTCCACGTGGTGGTCAAAGCACAAGCAGACCTACAGATGGGGTTGTTCTTTGAATCAGCAAGATATTTGTAAAGCTCCAAACACAGGACCCAATACACAATAAACGCTCAATAAATTTTACTCATCATCATGAGGAGGTGGAAGAGGAAGCTGTGGGGGAAAGTGGAGGGAGATTGTACCAGATACTTCAGCAACTCATGTGGAGGATTTTGTGGGTCCTGCAAGGTCTGAACATTACCCTGAAGACATCAAGGATTCATTCTAGGTAGGGAAGTGGCATGCCTAAGGTTGGGATATAGAAATGGGACCCCATGAAAGGTGGATTTGCAGGGCAGAAGCAGAAGATCTCAGGAACTGTAGATGTTGTGCCCCAGGGAGAAAACACGAGAACTGACTGACGTAAAGGCAATGAGTAGGGAGGACAGGAGATAGTCTCCAAGGAATATTTAGAAGAAAAACAGACCAGAAGAAATTATAAATGGTAAGGAAGGGAAAAGTTTCTGCCTTGGGCACTACCAAAATGGTAGTGCCATTCCCAGGACAGAAAATGTGAGAAAGGGAAGAATAGATACCATCAACACATAAAATGGAACTGGCTATGGGATGTGCATGTGGGGGTATCCAACAGGTCTTTGGAAACATGCAGAATCAAATCCATCTGATTGAAGGGGAATCAAATGAAAGCACTCATCCCTACATGACTCCAATAACCATTCAGGCTGACCCAGACTCCTGCCCACAGAATGCACAAAGAAGCTTCCAACACAATCTTGCCCCTTTACTGTCCTGGTCCTGAACTGCTTACCCTCACCTACTGTGCACGTCACAGTTCAACCTGCTCGTGGTTCACTGATCTGCACCTCATCTCCCAGCTGTAGGCTTTCCATCTTGTCTCAACTTTAGATTCTCTCTCTGGCCCCTCTGAGAAAGCCCCATAGTCTTCTAACCTAGCACCAGATCCCTATTGCCAGAGCTTCTGGGAGTATCAGCCAGGAATGGAGTGAGATGGAGTAGAGCAGGATGTGAGGCCATCATCCTGGTTCCTCACCTCCTCACCTGGAGTTCAACAAGCCCCAGAATGGCCCACCCATGCTCATAGCTCTTTCCAGTGTCACATCTTCCATGAGGCCAGTCTCTGGATGATATTGGCCCAATCTTGAGCATTAGTCCTGCTGGACTCAGATTTAAGAACTGCAGTGGTTTCAGCCGGGTACAGTGGCTCACACCCGTAATCCCAGCACTTTGGGAGGCCAAAGCAGGTGGATTACGAGGTTAGGAGTTCAAGACCAGCCTGACCAACATGGTGAAACTTCATCTCTATTAAAAATACAAAAATTAGTCAGGTGTGGTGGTGGGCACCTGTAATCCCAGCTACTCAGGAGGCTGAGGCAGGAGAATCACTTGAATCTGGGAGGTGGAGGTTGCAGTGAGCTGAGATCACGTCACCGCACTCTAGCCTGGGCAACAGAGCGAGACTCCAACTCAAAAAAAAAAAAATTGCAGTGGTTTCTAGAGGGAAGATGTGCACAGGGAGACAGGGAACAATCTTTGCCAATTGCTCCACCTGCTGACTCTGCTGGGAACAAGGCAAGCTGGAGCTCCCCGGTGAGTGAGTCCTCCCCTCCTCTAAGCTGCTCCAATCCTGGGCCCACTTCATGTTCTCAGGGCACCTCCTGCCTTTCATCCTGTCCATACCCCAGGATCTACAGTATCTCACACCAGTCCTGGCAGATGGGAACAAGGTTGCCATACCAGCTGTCACTTACCAAGGGCCTATTATACTAAGCACTTTTCTGGGCACTCTACTCACTACTACAGTGTCCAGTCTACCAAGCCAGAGCTGACAGTCCATGGCTTCTCAGGAGCAGAGCTTAGAGAGTATTTCCTCCTCTCTAAGACAACTTGCCCACGCCTCTTGCACGGTGGCTATTGTTTTGGCTGAAGGGAGACATTTTATTTCATTAGGGGAAAGGGAAGAAATGGGCAAAGGTAGACTGGCTACAGGCCATTACAGGCCAGAGTCCCTGAGGAAAGAAAGATCAAGGTTGGAAGATAAAAGAGATGCCTTCATTGAAGATGTGATGAGCATCTGGGCACAGAAAGTACATCTTCAAGACGCAAACAACAAAGTGCAGCACAAAATGGGAGGAGGGTCATTCATTCCTGCACACAACTCAGCATTTCAAGGCCGTGCGATGGAAGCGGAAGGCAGAGGGACTGAGTTGCCCACTCCAATGCTGACAAAAAGCTCCAGACCAGCCAGCCCTGATAGCCACACTGAACAAGTCTAATTTGTGAACAAGTTCCTTCTTATGAGTTTCTAGAAAGATTCCACAGGGACTGCCTTCATGCAATGGATAAGATGTGAATATCCATGGGCCTCAAGGTCAGTGAACCTGGAGATGTGGTTACAAGTACAGCCAACATCCAATTAATAAAAGAATGAACAAACTCCATCTTATGTTTCATATTCAGAATTTCTGTCTATTGAAGTAGGCTCCTCAGTAGTGAGTCTTGGAAACATCTAAGCCAAGAGAGCATGGGTAAGCAAAGCTGATACAGAGGGGTTGAGCCATAGATGAGCCATAGATGAGCTGTTTCAACTCTAGAACATTTCTTTCTATGACTTGTCCAAGGTTACAAGGCAGAAAATGTTACAGCTGAGACTTGAACCCAGATCTCCTATAGTTATACCCAGTGCCCTGGTATCTTGGCAACAGGAAACAGATTACTGCCAGGAGATAGGCATTCTTTGACTTCCAAAAAAGGAGCAGTTACTTATAGCCAGCACCCTGCAGCATGTAAGGCTTACTTCTTAACCTGCACAACCAATAACCCTTCTATCTTGGACACATGATTCACCAATGTTAACTCAGGAGGAGCCCTCTGATGCTTTTGTTCCAGAAATGCTACGAATTATTGCAGGTTGGTTAAGGAACGGAAAATGGTCAAAGTAAATTGGTTAATAAGCAACTTCTTTTCCACAAGAAAAGCAAGAGAAAGCAATTAAGAACAAGGATGCTGGACCCACCAGTCTAGAGATGGCTGTTTTAACCCACATATGGGCCCAAGTCAGTACTTTGTTAGCAATAACCATCACACTGATCCATTTGTTTCAGGAGCAAAGCACCTGGCCTTGCCTGCTGAAGACCAAGGCCAAGACCCGCCCCATAGCCAAGCCTGAGGATGTGTTTGCACCGACATGGAGCTCTTATCCCTGAACTGCTGAATCATTTTTTAATTTGTATACTGATGGGCTATTAGTGGGGTCATCTTCCCAGCTATCTGTTCCACTGGTGGCTTAGGAAGAAAAGATTTGGTCATTCCTGGCAGCAAAGTCAGTGCCCCAAGTTTGTCATGAAATGACAAACAGGCACATTTGCAGCAAAGACTCCTGGGTGGATTCCCTAGCAACGATGTTGCTTGGGCATTTTCCTTAATAAAACTCCTCTTCCTTTAACCACTCGGGAAATAGCACCTTTAAAATGAGGGAGGCTCATTAGAGAAGTGAGAGGGGACATAAGAGAGGCAGTCATCAGCTATACTCATGCTGATGCCCACCGCTGAGACAGCAGCTCTGCAAAATGCCATAAAGAGGTGTTTATCATCATCTAGAGGGACATCCATCCAGCAATTGTGTGTGCAGGAACTAGGCTGGGAGAATCCTACAGGCAGAAATGAGGGAAAGCAGAGACGGTTGGGAGCAGCAAGCTGAGCTGGGGGCCCTCCACAAGGAGGCTGAATGTCCCAGGTGGTCTGTTCAAGCTATAGTCACTGGGCTAAGGGCCCAATTCTGGGGCTGAAATGGGAAGACCCCAAAAAGAGGCAATATTCATGGAAAAATAAAAAAGCAAACAGGATATCCATGAAGCGCTGAACAGGAATGGAGCAGAAGCCCAGCCAGTGACTAGAGAGACACCCGGATTCAGAAAGAAATCAGAACACAGAAGAGAAACTGAGGCAGGTGCCCAGTGTCATGTGTACTGCAAGTCTGCAGCCCAGTGTCTGGTATAAAGTAAATAATTAATATTAATCAGAATCTGGCTTGCATTGTAACTTTTTACATTTTTAAGATATATATAAAAGACACAAATCTTAAGAATTGGTCAATTTTGGTTGGGCACGGTGTCACACGCCTATAATTGCAGCACTTTGGGAGACCAAGGCAGGCGAATCACTTGAGGTCAGGAGTTTGAGAGCAGCCTGGGCAACATGGTGAAACCCTGTCTCCACTACAAGTACAAAAATTAGCTGAGCATGGTGGTGCACGCCTGTGGTCCTAGCTACTCAGGAGACTGAGGCGTGAGAATCTCTTGAACCTGGGAAGTGGACATTGCAGTGAACCGAGATCAGACCACTACACTCTAGCCTGGGCAACAGAGCAAGACTCTAGCTCAAAAAAAAAAAAAAAAAAAAAAAAAGAGTTAGTGAATTTATTTTGACCTATGTATACACCTACATATCCACCACTGAGATTAATATATATTACCCCAGAAGGGTTCCTGTGTCCCTCTACAATCAGAGGGAACCACTATCCCGATTTCTGTAGCATAGATTTTCCTTTCTTGCTTTTGAACTTCATATAAATGCAGTCATACATATATATGTATTCTTTGGTGCCTGACCTTTTTCATTCAACATAACATTTGATAGCCATCCATGTTGTTGCATGTCATAGTAGGCCATTCTTTTTCCTTGCTATATACTATTTCAGTGTTGAATACACTACAATCTATATATCCATTCTGTGTTGCTACATATTGGGGTGTTCTTCCAGTTCGGGGCCGTCGTAAATAATACTACCATGAGCATGCTCTTCTTTGCCATTGGTGCATAGCGGATGTACACACTCATTTCTCCCAGGTATGTGCCTAAGACTGGAATTGTTGGCTCATGGGATAGGCATATGTTTAGCTTTAGTAGATATGGTTTTGCTGTTGTTCTTTAAATTTTCATAGACACGTTTCTTCAACATGACACTGCCCTTTGCTATGTGTTCTTAGTGCACTGATGCTTTTACCATTATATAATGCCCCTCTCAGTCTCTGGTAACTTTCTTTCTTCTGAAGTCTGTCTTATCTGATATTAATATAGCCACTCCTATTTTCTTTTTATTAATATATCTTTTTCTTTTACTTTCAATCTGCCTATACTGTTATATTTAAAATGAGCATCTGGTAGACAGTATATAGTTGGGTCCTATTTTTAACCCATTCTTCCAATCTCTGCCTTTTCATTGTTGTACTTTGTAGGGTCTCCCATTCCCCCCATTTTGTGTGTTCTGAGTGAAAAACAGAGAGTGTCTTATTGGCTCTGTGACCCAGCCAGTTGCATGTTTTCCCAGCAAGGCTGAGCCAAAGCCAAGGCTTTGAACATTCCCAGGCATTAATAAAGGTATCTAGGTTGGTGCCCAAAACACTGAAAAAAATTGGTCCCAGCCCTGAGCCAAATTAATTAAATCCTCATACGAACTCCACACCCTTAACCTCTTAGCATAGGCATACCTAGGTATAACATGCCTTTCTTTCACTGTCCACCTGAGGATATGCTGTAGTGCTCTGTAAGTTCCCCTAATAAATGCCCTGAACTGGTCACCCTGGCATTTAATGCTTCTTTCTTTGGAATCCCAACTGGCCCCATCCTGGGATACTTTGGGATACTCCCCTGTGGGGACTCCTTTGCTATCACTTTTGCGGCAACCCTACCATTGGTTCAGCAGAATGAAACATACTTCAGCCATTTATATTTATTGTAATTGTTGATATGTTGGGGCTTGTCTGACATTTTGGGTTTTTTTCCCTCTGATTTTCATTTCTCTGCTTTTTCTTTTCTGCCTTTCTGTGAGTGAACACTTTTATACTTTTATAATTCCATTTTGATTTATTTATGGTATTTTTGAGTGTGTCTTCATGTATAATTTCAATAGTTGCTCTAAATATAACATCATATGTTATGTTAAACACCAGTTGGAGTGAGGTATAGAAACTTGATTTCCTATTATTTTATTTCCCTATTTATAATGATCTTAAATATTTCTTCCTCATACATTTAGAACCACATCAGACAGTGTTTTAAAATCTGTTTCAGGCTGGGCATGGTGGCTCACACCTGTAATCACAGCGGAGTTCAAGAACAGTGTGGCAAACATGGCAAAACCCCATCTCTACTAAAAATACAAAAATTAGCCAGGCATGGTGGTGCATGCCTGTAATCGCAGCTACTTGGGAGGCTGAGGCAGAAGAATCACTTGAACCCGGGAGGCAGAGGTTGCAGTGAGCTGAGATCGTCCTACTCCACTCCAGCCTGGGAGACAGAGTAAGACTTCATCTCAAAATAAAAAGGTAAAATAAAATAAATAAAAAACATAAAATTTGTTTAAATTCCCAAATACAATTTAGAAAACTCAAGAGAAGAAAAGTCTATTGTTTTTACCCATATGTTGCTTATTTTTGCATTTTCTTTTCTTCTTGCTGATGCACCAAGGTTCTTTCTTTTATCACCTTTCTATTTAGAGAAACTCCTCTGGTCTTTCTTTTAGGCTATGCCACTTATGGCAAATTATCTTCCTTTCCCTTCATCTGAGAATGTCTTGATTTCCCCTTTATTCCTGAAAGATATCTTCATTGGGTATAGGATTCTGTGTTGACAGTTCTTTTCTTTCAGCACTTGAAAAATATTGTGCCACTTACTTCTTGACTCCATGGTTTCTGAGAAATCTGCTGTCATTCAAATCATTTCTCCCCATAGGTAAAGTGTTGTTTTTCTTTTTGCTGCCTTCAAGATGTCTTTACTTTTTTAGTTTTCAGAAACTTAATTGTGATGCTTCTTGGTGTGGATTTCTTTGGGTTTATCCTATTTGGGGCTTTCTCACCTTTTCAGTCTGTGGCTAATGCCTCTTGCCAAATATGGAATGATTTCAACCATTATTTTGTATCTGTCCTTTTTCTTTCATTCTGGGACTCCAGTGATATGAATGTCGGATATTTTGTTATAGTCCCACAGGTCCTTGAGGCTCTGTTCACTTTTTTCAGTCTATTTTCTCTGTGTTGTCCAGATTAAGTAATTTCTATTGTTGTGTTTTATAGGTCTTTGGTTCTTTCCTTATGCTACTGAGCCCATTCACTGAGTTTGCATTCACTGAGTTTGTATTATGCTACTGAGCCCATTCACTGAGTTTGCATTTTAGTTTAGGTGTTTTCCGTTCTGAAATTTCTATTTATTTCTTTACACCTTCCATTTCTTTACTGAGATTTTCAGTTTATTTGCTGAGCCTTTTTGTTTATTTGTTCCAATAGTGTTCATAACTGTTCACTGAAGGATTTGATAGCTGCTTTCAATCTTTGTCAGACAATTCTAGCATCTCAGTGTTGGCATCATCTATTGATCATCTTTTTCCATTAAGTTTGAGACCTTCCTAGTTCTTGGTATGATGCATGACTTTTGGTTGAAACCTAGACATTTTCATATTATTTTCAGAAATTCTGGATCTTATTTAAGCCTTCTGTTTTAATTGATTTTTCTGACAACACTCCAGCAGGTGCAAAAGGAGGAGCACTCCCTCCCATACCTCTCATTATTGCTAGGTATAGATAGACGTTCAGGTTTCTACTCAGCTTCTGTTGACACCAAAGGTAGGGAACTTCTTGACACTGCTTGGTGAGTAGTAGTAGGAATACTAGATCTCCATACGGTCTCCACTGAAACTACAGGAGGGGTGGCCTTGTTAGTCCTGGGTAATGGTGAAAGTCCTGACTCTCCACTCAACCGTTCAGACACCATCCCAGCAGGGAGAGGGAGAAGAACCTTGCTGATGCCAGGTAAGAGTGTAAGTCCAGACTCCATATATGGTCCCCACTAAAACTGTGGAGGGAGAGGTAAATGGACTCATTATCAGCCAGCAGAGATCAAAGGCTTTCTCTGACACCACTCCAGCAGGGATATTGGGGTGCCTCATCACAGCCTTGCTAGAGGGGAAGGCTAGGCTCCAAAGTTGACCTTGTTGGCATGGGTGGGGGTGGGCCATAGTTCTTTTCTGTGGTGTTTTGCTGTAGTAGAACAGTTGTTAAAAGTTTTCTGTCTTGTTAGGTTACTTCTGGTCTGGTGTTTTGGCTAGAGAGAGCAGGTTTTTGTTGGAGTTGTGGGGTTTTTTCTATGCCTGTTGGCATTTCCGGGTTGCCAACATTTTCAGCTCCAATACTGGGGTACATGAGGCAAAAAGAAAACCCAAAGAACTTACCACCCTATCATTCTCAGATTTTGAGGTCCCTAGCCTGTCTGCCTTGTTCTCTTTACTTTTCAGTCTTCTACTATTTTATATGTAATGTCCATTAATTGGACTTAGCAAGAGAAATAGGGAAAAGCATATCTACCTAATCCTCCCAAAAGCAGAAGTCCAATTTCAGTTTTTAAGAACAGTTAAGACTTTGCCAGACAGACAAGAACAAGTTACAGAACTATTAGCCTTCTCCTTCCCAGCCCCTCTCAGCTGCAAAAACCAAGGATCATCAATCTGGAAGCTTAGCTGCAGCCCATCCGTATCAAGGTGTGGTTAACATTAGGAGCCCTGTCTACCAGCAGGTAGGGGCTGAAGTTGACCTCACTCTCCTAAGACTCAAAGCCACACGCTCAGGGAAGATCTGTGCAACTTAATGTCCACTAAGTACTAGCCTAGCCCATACTAGCCTCTGCCAGGAGCGCCTTCTGCATGGAGTTAACTCATTTCCCTGGCCCTTCACTTCCTGAAGTGCCTGAACTTCCTTTACCAGCCCCTCCACTTGTGGGTAGGCCTTAGTCCTGATACCCTCCACTCTCCCAGCCACTGGAAATTTCTCTAAACCAAATGGCAGCCCAGCCCAGATTCATAGCTCAGCCACCATGCCTGACTCTGTGTACAGCCTCAATTTCAAGACTCCTGTAATTGCTTCCCATTCAGCAAACATTAGGGACACTTAGATAATATCAGTGCATGTGTCTTGAGCTCACCACACAAACCTCATCCTTTCCCCTAAAAGCCCATCTCAAATAAACAAGTTGAAGAGAAAATGCACTGTTTTATTTTAAACCACAAGAAAGTACTGTACTTTCAATATGGCCAACGTGTGTTTGTGTGTAGTGAATGCTTATAGAAAGGCCCTGATGTTGTTTGGATGTGTGTTCTCTCCAAATCTCATGCTGAAATGTGATCCCCCATGTTGGAAGTGAGACCTAGTGGAAAGTGTTTGGAGCAGGGAGGCAGATCCCTCGTGGATGTCTTGGTGCTGTCCTTGCAGTCATGAGTGAGCTCTCACTTCATTCGTCCACACAAGAGGTGGTTGTTTAAAAGAGCCTGGCATGGGGTTGACGTATGTTTATTGCAGCACTGTTTGCAATAGCAAAGACTTGGAACCAACCCAAATGTCTATCGATGTTATACTGGATAAAGAAAATGTGGCACACATACACCGTGGAATGCTACGCAGCCATAAAAAAAGATGGGTTCATTGTCCTTTGCAGGGACATGGATGAAGCTGGAAATCATCATTCTCAGCAAACTAACACAGGAACAGAAAACCAAACACTGCATGTTCTCACTCATAAGTGGGAGCTGAAGAATGAGAACACATGGACACAGGGAGGGGAACATCACACACCGGGGCCTGTTGGGGGTGGGGGTCTAGGGGAGGGAGAGCATTAGGACAAATACCTAATGTAGATGACAAGTTGATGGATGCAGCAAATCACCATGGCACATGTATACCTATGTAACAAACCTGCATGTTCTGCACATATACCCCAGAACTGAAAGTATAATAAATAAATAAATAAATAAGCCTGGCACCTCCTCCCTTCTCTCTTGTTCCCCTTCTTGCCATGTGATATGCGAACTCCCTGTTTGCCTTCTGTCATGAGTCCAGGCTTTCTGAGACCCCACTAGGAGATGCCAAGGCCATGCTTCTCATAAAGACCACCGAACTGTGAGCCAAATAAACCTCTTTTCTTTGTAAATTACCTAGTCTCAGGTATTCCTTTAGAGCATTACAAAATGGACTACCATGAGCCTGGAAGGATAAATACCAAATAGAGTTAGGACAGGGATTGGAATAAAGGTCCTGAGATTAGGATGGAGGGCAAAGGGAATTTGAACCCATTCTGCATATTTTCACAAAAAGAAAGACTTTTGTATGCATTACTGGTATAATGAAAAATGAATAAATAGTACTAATGTTAGTTTCTTAGTGGGACAAATATACCATGGTAAAATAAGCTGTTAACAATTAGGAGAAACTGAGCGACATGTGTATAGACACTGTTTCCTCTTTGCAAATTTTCTGTAAATCTAAAATTATTCCAAAATATTTATTTTAAAAAACAATGAAGATAATTGACAAAAATACAAAAAAGAAAGCATAAATTACAAGATATTTATAATATAACTTCCTATGTAGCCACAAAATATAAATCAATAAAATAATATTCTACCACGTAATGATCTCCAAGGCATATAATCAAAAGGAAAAAAATTGTCTCAGAAAAACACATATGGTGTAATCCCAATTATACACAAAATGAAATAGAGTCTGTGAATATGTCTGCTACATCAATTAGTAGAAAAAAGTTTGAGAATCCATATCCTTAACTAGGCAACCTTCCATTAAGAACCACATAGCAAATACTTTCAGTTTTGTGGGGCTTTGTCACAACTACTTAGCTTTGCAATTGCAGGAGGAAAGCAGTCACAGATAATATGCAACTGAAAAGGTGTGGCTGTGTTCCCATAAAACTTCACTTACAGAAACACCCTGTGGGATAGATTTGGCCTATGGACATAGTTTGCCAACCCCTGTTCTAACTTGTTAGCAGAGTAAGAGGCAAATTGTTTATTGCTAAAATAAATTACAAAAAAAAGACTTGTATTAATGTATTATTTGTATTAAAAATAATATCAATAAAAAGAATGTCCTAATGCAGTGCTGGCATACAGCTGTGTTTAATAAATTTTGCTCCTTCTCCTACTCTTCATTCACCACCATCCTGCAGCTGAAATCCCCACATGCCTGGATGGTTAACCTGCTAAGTTGTTACAATTACTTGATTCATGCAACCCAGGGTGCCATTCAGTTTTGAGATTAAGAACCAGCTGCCCCACAGTGGGAAATGAGAATGCAGCAGGTGCCACAGCTCAACACTGAAATGAGCTCTGACTCCCTTATCTGCTTTCCCCTTTCACAGAGGCTTCATGGGAGACCCAGCCAGGTACAGGAGTCTCCCAGAAATCTCTGGGCCCTCTCAAGGAGAATGGCAGAGGAGTGTGTTAATTGACAACCAGGCAGAGTGACAGTTATGTTTCAGAATGATTTGCAAATTGCATTCTCCTGGAGCCTATTAGAGGACCCATTAATAGTACAACAGTACATTACTTTCTGAAATTCTGATCTAAGCAGAAAATTAAAATTATTTGCTAAATGACCTAGTAAAATTGAATAAAATGTGCTGAGAAAATGAAAACCACAATAGATTATTCTGAAAACTTTGGGTAAAAATAGTATCTTTTGCCTCTCATTGAGAGACAATGCTTTGCCTTTTGGATGGCCTGGCACATGACTCAGAGCCTTAGTGATCCCACCTGCAGAATGACTCACTAGGCCAGGAGGGCGAAACTCAATGCCAGCACGGGCTAAGATGGAGCCCACGTTCCAGGCTGAAAACCCAGCACAACCTCTCACACTTTTAAACCCCCTAGTTCAGGCCTCACCCATCCTCAGTTGCTTCAACCATTTCAACCACTATGTAACTAACCTGCCCGTCCCCTGACTACCCATTCCAGCATGGTCCTCACAATTTCTCCGTAATGCTCCTTCCAAAATGCATGTCTGACTTTATCACACTCCTTCTTAGAAAATTCTTAGGAATACCCTATTGCTCAGGGATCCAAACTCTATAAACAATGATTCCCTAAGTGTGGTCCCTAAACTAGCATCATCATCATCTGGGCACTTAGAAATGCATGGTTTTCTTTTATGTTTGTTTTTGAGGCAGAATCTCACCCTGTCGCCCAGGCTGGAATGCAGTGGTGCAATCTCAGCACACTGCAACCTCTGCCTGCCAGATTCAAGTAAGTCTCGTGTCTCAGCCTCCCGAGTAGCTGGGACTACAGGCATGCGCCACCATGCCCAGCTGATTTTTTGTATTTTTAGTAGAGACAGGGTTTCACCATGTTGGCCAAGCTTGTCTCAAACTCCTGGCCTCAAGTGATCCGCCTGCCTCAGCCTCCCAAAGTGCTGGGATTACGGGCATGAGCCACCATGCCCAGCCAGAAATGCATGTTTTCTAACCTACTGAGTCAGAAGCTCTCGAGATGGGACCCAGAAATCTGGGTGTCCACAGCCCTCTCGGTGATTCTGATGCATGCTCAAGTTTGAGAATCACTGCTCTCTAACATGACACATCTGTAGCATGGGATAAAAGAAATGTTCCAGTGTGGTCTTGATTTTCCTGATTTCCTACTCTCACTCCCACCTACCCCAGCTTCCCTCCATACTCAGCTACACAGCTTTTTGACCTATCCAAAACAACTGGCGGTTTGTACATGCTGCTCCCTCTGCTGGAAGGGCCTCCCTCCTTGGCTTGGTGAATACCACATCCTTCCAAGAGCCAGCATTAAAACATCCATTTATTTTCCCATTTGAAACGCTTACCTTGCTTATATCAGTCCCAAAGTTAGCTATTTAGCTGGTCTGAAGAGCAGCTTTTCCTGAGAGTCCCCAGGGAGGTAATTTTCTTCCTCATCAGTCCCCACTTAGCTTTCTGTGTTTCCCTAAATGTCTGTTTAGACTGGCTGCCTTGCTCAACTGTGAGGAACCGGGGCCAAAACGACATCTTCTAAGGAGTTCACATTGAACCTGGGAGGCAGTTAGTGCTTAGAAAACACTTGTATAAAAAAAAGGATCTTATCAACTTGAATGTATAGGGAAAGTCTCTAAAATGTACTCCAATTCACAAACACATTTGGTTTTTCATGCTCTCAAAGAAAAGCATATTCAAAACAGCAATCTTCCCCTCCACCACCCTACCAAATGGTAGCAGTTCGACTCCATGCATTGCATACAAATGATCACACTCACACGTGTTTTTAGCATAAGCTAACAGTTCACTGGAAAAGATGTGAGTACAGAGGTGTTGCCAACCAGCATAGGCAGGGATTGCAGCAGCTAGCAGAGGCCCAGATGTTCAGCCGTCACCCCTTCTGGGTGTATGAGGCTTGGGTGATATATTTATCAACATAGGACACATCTGAGCTCATTCCGCTTAACGAAGTCTAACAGGAAGCATCTAAACCCTTTTAACTCGTTAATCTCTTTGAGATACTAATGGTCCTCCTGAAGAACATGCCTGGAATATGAACCCTAAAACCTTTGAATTGGCACCAACCCTAAACTCTCAACTGTGGGCCCCAAGGGATGACCTGGAAGAGCCTGTGGGGGCCTAAAACCATGGTCTTAGAGCTGAAAAAGAAACCTCGAAAGCCACTCAGTCAAATTCCCAGCTAATACCTGAAATGCCCCAGTCAGCGTCCTCAACAAACTATTGGCAACCTCAGCAAGCACCAAAGCTCACCATCACCCCAAAAGTTAACTCAAGGCTTGACAATGCATCCTGATTGTTCTTGAATGTCACATTCTTTGAGCTATGAGAGGAAACTGTAAATATCATTTAATTTAGTGGTTATGGATGCAGAGATCCCTGAGCTACTATTTTTATTTCAAAAAAGACCAAAGAAAATTAGGTATTTGCCATAAATAAGTCTAATCAGGTTATTATTTAAATACACATTGTATTTCTGGGGAAAAATAATTCCTCAAAATCATGGTGCCCACCTAAAGGAAAGTTGACTGAAGGAGGCCCATTGTCCTAAAAAGATAGACACCAGTGACTTGTCTGTTTTTAGGGATGAGGAGAGGAAAGCCCAGAGAGGGCAAGTGACTTGCCCCATACTCACAGCTAGATGGAGTAGCAAGTAGCAAGAACTCAGGTCTCCTACCTCCTAGCCTGGTGCTTTTTCAACAATACACCAGCTATCATTCATGAAATTAGTTAACCCCTAGGAGAGGGGTTCTCGAAGTGTGGTCCCTGGGCCAGCGGCATCAGTAACCCCTGGGAACGTTGTTACACATGCAGATTTGGAGGCTCATCCCAGAATTGGTAAATCAGAAACTCAGGATGCAGCCCCACAATTGGTGTTTCAACAAGTCCTTCAGGTGATTCTCACGCACTGAAGAGCTTAACAACCACTGCCATAGAGAAAGAATACCTTTTCTCAGTCCACACTGAAGGGAGGAGCACCTGGTGGCAGCGTTAGATGAACAAATCATACATTTCAATTTGCAAGCCAGAAGTCATCTTGGAAGCTTAGTCCAAACTGCCTCCCTGAACAGAAGCCCCCTCTATTGCATCCCTGATCATGATGGTTAATTTTATATGTCACCTTGGCTGGGCCATGGTACCCAGATATTTGGTCAAATGTAACTCTGGATGTTGTTGTGAATGGACATTTTAGATGAGATTAACATTTAAATCAGTAGACTTTGAGTAAAGCAGATTACCCTCCACAATGTGAGTGTGTCTCCTGGGGAGTTCCACAGGATCCCTTGACAGAGAAAAAGAAAATAATCCTGATTTACAGATGGTTCTGCACGATATGCAGGCATCACCTGGAAATGGACAGCAGTAGCACTACAGCCCCATTCTGGGACATCCCTGAAGCACAGCAGTGAAGGGAAATTCTCTCAGTGGGCCGAACTTCAAGCAGCGCACGGGGTTGTTCATTTTACTTGGAAGAAGAAATAGTCAGATGTGTGGCTGGGTACTGATTCGTGGGCTGTGACCAGTGGTTTAGCTACATGGTAAGGGACTTGACCATGATTGGAAAACAGGACAAGAAGGTCTGGGGAAGAGGTATGTGGCTAGACCTCTCTGGATTGACAACAAATGTTAAAGTAATTGATGTCCCATTTAAATATTCAGCAGAGGAAGACTGTAATAGTCAAGTGGATTGGATAACCCATTTTGTGGCTACTAGTCAGCCTCTTTCCCAAGACACCCGGACATTGTCCAACAGGCTCATGAACTAAGTGGCCACGATAGCAGAGATGGAGGTCATGCACAGGCTTAGCAACACGGACTTCCACTCAGTAAGACTAACCTGGCTATGGCTATCACTGAGTGCCCAATCTGCCAGCAACAGAGACCAACACTGACTCTCCACAGACGGCATCATTTCCCAGGGAAATCAGCCAGCTACCTAGTGACAGGCTGATTACCCTGAACCTCTTCCATCACAGAAGAGGCAGAATTGTTTCCTATTGGAATAGAAACTTATTTCTGTTCCTCCCTACATGCAATGCTTCTGCCAAAACTACCATCCACGGGTTTACAGGATGCATCAGTCACCATCCTGGTGTTCCACGCAGCATTGCTTCTGATCGGGGACTCACTTCACAGCAATTAAGTGTGGTGATGGCCCCACACTCATAAAATTCACTGGTCTAACCATGTTTCCCACCATTCTAATGTAGCTGGCTGGATAGAATAGAACGGCCTTTTGAATATTTAGTCACAGCCCCAGCTAAGTGACAATACCTTGCAAGACTAGGGCAGGGGTCCCCAGGAGGTTGTGGATGCTCTGAATCAGTGTCCAAAATATGGTACTGTTTCTCCCATAGCCAGAATTCATGCATTTGGGAATCCAGGAGTGGGAATGAGTGTTGCCCACTCACAACTTCCCCTAGTAACCCACTATCAAAATTGTTCTTGTTTCCGCAACCTTCCGCTATGCTGGCCTAGAGGTCTTGGTTCTAAGGGAAGGAACACTTTCACCAGGAGACCCAACAATTCTACCGAACTACAAGTTAAAACTGTCAGCCACTCTGGGCTTCTCCTGCCTCTGAAGCAACAGCAAATAAGGAAGTTACTGTGCTGGCTGGGTTGATTAATCCTGACTACCAAGGGGAAATTGGACTGCTATTCTACAGTGGAGGTAAGGAAGAGTGTATCTGGAATACAAGAGATTCCTGAGAGCATCACTTAGTATTATCATGCCTCGTGATTAAAATCAGTGCAAAACTTTAACAACCCCATCCTAAGACTAATGACTTGGACCCTTCAGAAATGAAGGTTAGAGTCACCCCAGCAAGTCAAAAGCCACAACCAGCTGAGGTGCTTGCCAAGGGCAAAGGAACTACAGAATGGGTAGTAGAACAAGGTAGTTATAGATACCAGCTGTGACCAGCTACAGAAATGGGAATCAAAATTATCAGGAGTTTTTATTCCTTATTTTTTATGGAAAGTTTGCATGTGTGTAAGAAGCAAGTATCTTTGTTTTCTTCCCTTTTTTCTCCCCTTGTCATGTAACGTGTTGCCTTTATATCACAGTATTTACATATTGTTAACTTTACATCGTAGTACTTAAGCTATGCGGTATCATGAGGAAAAGTATCACTCAAAGACTTTGTATTTTCTGGAGAAATGGTTACCATGTTTTCAGTTGTACACAGGACAGTTGTATCATGTTAGGCAGAAGTATAACCTTGTTATTGCCTCTATTTGGAGATTAAAATGACTTACAGAAATGTGAATGGGCACGAAGTTGACAAAGGTGGACTCATGATGGTTAATTTTATATGTTACCCTGGTTAGTCCACAGTGCCCAGACATTTGGTCAAACACCAGTCTGGATGTTACTGTGAAGGTATTTTTCAGATGAGATTTTCATTTAAATCAGTAGACTTTGAGCAAAGCAGATTACCTTCTGTAACGTAAGTGGGCCTCATCCAATCAGTTGAAGGCCTTAAGAAAAAACAGATTGTGGTACCCTGGGGAAGAAGAAATTCTGCCTCCAGACTGTCTTCAAACTCAAGCTGCAACATCAACTCTTCCCTGGGTGCCAGAGTAGCCTGGAACCTGCCAGCCTACTCTACAGGTTTTGGGCTTGCCAGCTCCCACAATCACGTGAGCCAATTCCTTAAAATAAATTAATTTTTAAAATACATACACACAAACATATTATATTGATTCTGTTTCTCTGGAGAATCCTAATACACTGAGAGATGGCCACTAATCCTTGGCTGGATGCCCCAGGTTGGAAACACCACCTCTCTAAGATGCTCTTGCCTTTATTGAAAAATGCTTTGGTTAGAAAGTTCTTTTTTATGGCCAAAAGGATCCATTCCTTTAACCTCCACCCTCCACCAATCTCAGCCCTGCACCCTCTCTTGGTGATCACAAAAGCCCTACCAATTTCACCTTCATTGAAGCTTTCAAGAAACTGCTCCATGGCTGCCCCAACTCCCATGGAAGAGAAGTCACTGGGAAAAAGTTGTCAAGCCTGTACCTAAATAATCTCCCTTTGGGGAAAATTCCTTGAAAGGAAGGTAAGGTTGGGGAGAAGGATGGAGGGAGGGAGGAAACGAGAGATAGGAGGAAAAGAGGAAAGAAGGAAGAAAGAAAGATGTAAATGCTTCCAAATACCTGCTATGTATTTTTCATGTAATCTATAAAACACTGTGAGTAGAGATTATTCCCCCACCACTGCAAAGATTAGAAAGCAAAAGATCCACAAGGTAAGGTAAATTGGCAGTGGCCATCTTAGTGATACCTCCCTTCTCAAGAGGTCCTTCCCTCAGGCCAGGCGCAGCAGCTTAGGCCTGTAATCCCAGCACCTTGGGAGGCCAAGGTGGGTGGATCACGAGGTCAGGAATTCAAGACCAGTCTAGCCAACATGGTGAAATCCCATCTCTACTAAAAATGCAAAAATTAGCAGGGCATGGTGGTGCACGTCTATAATCCCAGCTACTCGGGAGGCTGAGGCAGGAGAATCGCTTGAACCCAGGAGGCGGAGGTTGCAGTGAGCCAAGATCGTGCCACTGCACTCCAGCCTGGGTGACAGGGCAAGACTCTGTCTCAAAAAAAAAAAAAAAAAAAAGAGGCCCTTCCCACAAGGAAGATCACCAGCAGAAGCTTCCAGTTAACAGCCTAGAAACTTAGCTACTTAATCAGTGGGCTTAGGAAAGACCTGGGAATGGTTCTCATTGGTCTAGCTTAGGTCATATGCTCATCCCTGAACCAATCACTATGGCCAGGGGAATGAAATGTTTTGATTGGCTATCCCAAGATCATGTGCCCTTGCCTGCTCCTGAGGGTGAGAGCAGCCTCAATTAAATGGAAAGAGGCAGAGGGATGAGACCCGCCCACATTATGGTGAAGGAGGTAATGAGTGCTGGAAAAGCAGAAAAAATAAACAATAACAGAATTATCGTCTGAATAAAAGGGATTTCAGCAACACAGTGAATGTCTCCATCTGGTTAAGCTCTATTTAAAAAGTGATATTATATTCATTCTATATTGAATATCCACTTTGTCCTTCCAGACCTAACTGAAGACCACTTATTTCTAGAGATATTTGTAGACATATTTCTAGAGATATAGAGTGTATATATATATATATACACTCTATATTGAATTGTTAAAGTATAATGAAAATTGTTAAGAATGACCCAGAAGGGGAAGGTCTTGGACAATGGTTTCAACCAGCACAAATTAGTTGTTAGCACCAACAGCTCCGATCTGAAGTGCCCAGCTAGCTCTGTTCTCTTCACAAAGGGCAAATATCCTCCTCCCCTATCCCAGGAGGAAGGTCTAGCCTTTAAGGCTCTTTCCTATTCTTCCCATGTATATAATCACCCTTTGAAAGTCATATTTTTGATTTCTCAGATATTTCCAAGATGCTTTATTGGTTAAAGTTCATTGACATGACCTGTTCCTCCATGCTCAACATTGTCTCAGTTATGGCCTCCAGCACCAGCCTGGTTTTTCACAGAAGGTGCCAGTGTTGCACCTTTACAGCTCCAATGCACAGCCTGAAATACGTTTTACAGAAACCTCAACCTCACCCAAACACCAATTACTCATATCTCATTACCATATATTTTTAAAGTAATTCACAACTTAGAACATTTAAAAGCATGCAACTCTTTGCATTATGAACACATTCTAACTCACAACTATAAACAATTATACTTAATCTTAGTGTACCCTCTGGGGTTAAGTAGAAAACAACTTTATAATTCTAGATTTATTCTTAGATTAAAAAAAAAAAAATTCTTGGCATACTTGAGCTCCGAGTTTAGTATTTCCGAATTTCAGGGCAGATTGACAACCAAAGCCCTTACAGATCACTAAAATCGGAAGCTTTGTGAATTCCTACCTAAGATGTAGACACATTGGATGCCTTCTGATTACCCTTTCTCAGCTTCCTTACCTCATACTTTCTTTGCACAAATTCAGAGAAGAGGAAACAAAGGAAAATAGACTGCATTCATTCATTCATTCATTCATTCAACAGATTTTTTGAGTGGCCACTGTGTATCAGGCACTGAGATAGGTCCTGGGTATATGATAGTGAGCAGAAAAGATTCTGTCCTTGTAAGGTTTATCGTCTAGTACCAGGATCAGCTGACTACAGCCTGTAGGCCAAACCTGGCCTACCACTAGTTTTTATATGATCCACAAGCTAAGAATGAGTTTTACGCTGAAATTGTTGAAAAAAAAATCAAAAGGATATTTTGTGACACATGAAAAGTGTATAAAATTCAAACTTCAGTGTCTACAAATACAGCTTTATTAGAATACAGCCATGCCCATCAGTTTACATATTGCCCATAGCTGCTTTCAGTAGCAGAGTTGAGAAGTTGCAACACAGACCATATGGATGGCAAAGACCAAAATGTTTACTGCCTGGCCCTTTATAGAAAAGGTTTGCCACCCCTGGTCTAGTAGTAAATTGGAGAGGGGCTAGGAAGGGAATGGCTACCTCCCTCATCGTGGTATAGAATCAGTGTCCCAACTAACAGGTGAAGATGTAATCTAGATTTATTTTGCAATAAGAGGTCTCAGGGTGCTCATCTTTCAGTCAAGGCTTTTGCTGGCTGCTGCCTCTCAGCTATAACCTGATTTTAACAATAGAAAGTCACACTCTTCTTGTCCATTTGCTAATCAACTATTGACCTCCTCCTCCTCCACCACACAGCCAAATCCACTTTGTCCTTCCACACCTAACTGAAGACCATTTATTTCTAGACATATTTGAGCAGAATCTTAGCGACTTGGAGCACTTTGAACAATTTCAGAGGACACCACTCAGTCCAGCCCACAGTAACCTCTTTCATCTCCAAAAACCTATGACATTGGAAATGATGCCACTTAGCATTTAATTGCTAAGTGTTTCCTGCCTTATCTTCTTAAGAGAGTGAATTCTGGCAACTGTGCCTTACCTATTAATGTATCTTCCACAAAAGAGTGGATGCACAGTTTCCTGATTCATTAGTTATATATATAAGAGTGATTTCTGTGATAAGGACTCATCCTAGAGGTGGAAGAATTCAATCCATGCTCTAGTCTCACCATTTAATAACTCCAGTATTCTCTCAGTCTTTGTTTTCATAGCTCTGAAATGGGAACAGCAGCTCCTATCTCACTGGCTTGTGTAAGAATTACTAAAAAACAATGGTTCTCAACCTGGAGGCTTTATCAAAACAGATTGCTGGGCCCCATACCCAGAGATTCTGATTCAGTTTTTCTAAGGTAAAGCCTAGGAATTTGCATTTGCTGACACTGCTTGGTCCAGGGGCCTTTGAGAACCGCTGCTTAATATAATGTAGGGAAGAACACACAGAGGACACATTTTGATTCCCTTGTAAAGAAATGATCTTCATAATGATGACAGAGGTAGTGATGATGATGATAGTGGTAATGCTCACAATATTCCTAGAACCTAAATTTTATACCATATGCAAGTTTTTCTATCAAAGTAGTTTCAAATTCTTTCAGACATCAGGAAGATAGGATGCTTTCTGCATAACCACATGAAAAAATTGATGCACTTAATTCTGTCACACGAGTCAGCAATGACTTTACTAGCAGAAAATATGGCTATATTATATGCATGTAGGTTTCTGCATCTCAAAAAGAACAATACATAAAACACTCCTTTAAAAATCACATTTTAAAATTTTCCATTAATATTTATTGTTCATTTTGGCTCAGTTTAAAGAAAATTTATGGAAGAAAAGTGAGAATTGAGAAAGTTCTATCCCGAGACCTTGATGTTGTTGATGAGTAGGGAAAAGGCCACTGTGATGTGATTTTGGTATTCCCCATGAGAATCCTTTGAGAACCACCACAGCATAGCTATGACAAGCCAGTGTTGCAGGCTGGCCTTTGTGGGATGTGGCACCTTGGTGAGGCCACCATGGCATTGATTTCATCCACCACACTGCAGAATGGGAAACACAAATGTAACTGGATTCTGGAGGAATCCAGAATGTCAATGACCACTCATCTAACTCACAAGGGCCAGGGGCCATTTTATTAATTTTGACTGGGAAATGGAAGTGCTAAGGAAAGAAATACCTTTATGTCAGTCGGCCACCACTTTTTCTTCCCTATTGGAAAGGTTTTTTAATAAAAAAAAAAATTATAGCAAAAAATATTTCCACTGATGGCCAGGCATGGTAGCTCACACCTGGAATCACAGCACTTTGGGAGGCTGAGGTAGTCAGATCACTTGAGGCCAGGAGTTTGAGACTAGCCTGGCCAACATGGTAAAACTCTGTCTCTACTAAAAATTTAAAAAAAAAAAAAATTAGCTGGGCATGGCAGCACATGCCTGTGGTCCCAGCTCCTAGTAGGCTGAGGCACAAGAATCGCCTGAACCCAGGAGGTGGAGGTGCAGTGAGCCGAGATTGCACCACTGCACTCAAGCCTGGGCAACAGACTGAGATTCTGTCTCAAAAAAAAACACAAACAACATATATATAATATATATATATATATATATATTATATATATATATTATATCCCCCCCATGATTGATGCAACTATGTACATGACGGAGTTACCTTGATGCATTTTCTCTCCTCTTCACAAAAATGCTGCATGTTTTGTTCTATGTTCATTTTGGAGTGACAACATAATCTACTTGAGAAGGTGTTTTATGAATTAAATGAGATAATGCCTGTAAAGTGCTTAACCAGCGATACACAGTAAAGTGCTTGAATAAATGGTGGATCTTATTGATTCTGAAGTTTGAGAAGGATTCACTATTGTTTGTAGTAAAGCAACAGCAGATTCAAATTTAGCCATATCATAATATATTGGATTGCTCCTGTTGCCCCTTCAGGACAAAAAAATAGTCTTCACCTTCTTTTACCAGGGAAGTCTAAGTCCTATGGGTTATGTCCAAGAGGCTCTCCTTGCCTCTCCTGAGCTGGCTAGTGGGGGGAACACCTGCAGAAACTGGGAGAGAGGGGAGGGATAAAGTGAGGTCAAGGGCACCTCTTTTCCCGTACTCTATGCAAGGAACGAAGCTGACTCATAAGTTGCTGAGCTGAAGCTCATTACTACTGTGATGCGGCCTCTCCACAAGCAATGATCTTATACAGGTTGTAATTAACCACTTCTAGGGCCGGCACGGTGGCTCATGCCTGTAATCCCAGCACTTTGGGAGGCCGAGGCAGGGCGGGATCACAAGGCAGTGAGATTCGAGACCATCCTGGCTAACACAGTGGAAACCCTGTGTCTTTAAAAAATACAAAAAAAATTTTAGCCTGGTGTAGGCAGCGGCGCACCTGTAGTCCCACGCTACTCGGGAGGTCTGTAGCCAGGAGAATGGCGAGAACCTAGGAGGCGGAGCTTGCAATGACTGAGATTGGCGCACTGCACTCCACCTGGGCAACAGAGCGAGACTCCATCTCAAAAAACAAAAACAAAAACACTTCTTCCCTTCTGCCCTCTTTTTTCCTCCACTTTCCAATTCTCTCCCCAATATAACCTTCAGATACTGTCCTATTCCCTTGTGTTTCTCTATACCTTTTACCATATCTTTGAAAGAATTCCTTAATCTCCACTCTCTTTAAATTACCAGTTTGAGTGTGCCATGTGGTTCCTGCAGGACCCATAACAGAAGTTCCCTCCCACTTCCCTGTTGACAGGATACTTAGTGTCTCCACAATTTTTTTCATGATTCATCATGACAAAAATATCCTATAATTATGTTTATTAAGTAGTTAGATGTCTAAACAATGTAATAAGTAATGTCCTAACAGTACTGATGTTTAAATGATGCACATATATGTGATTTTTTTTTTTTTTTTCATACACCAGTAGTGATACTATCGCAGAAAAGATCAAGAAATCAATTCCCAAGTTATAACCAGCCAAAAATAATACCTAGGATTTTTTTTTAGACAGGGTCTTGCTCCTGCCACCCCAGGCGAGTGCAAATGGCACCATGCAGGCTTCACTGCCAGTCTCAACATCCGGCTCAAGTGATCCTCCATCTCGCCTCCTAAGTAGCTAACTATATAAGTCTATCACCCACCGTGCCCAGCTAATTAAAAAAAAAAAAAAAAAAAAAAGTAGAAGTGGGAGTCTCACTATGTTGCCCAGGCTAGTCTCAAACTCCTGGGCTTAAGTGATCATCCCACCTCAGCCTCCCACCTAGGAATAAGTTTAACCAAGGAGGTGAAAAAGCTTTACAATGAAAACTATAAAACACTGATGAAAAACTGAAGAAAACATATATAAAGACATCCATGTTCATGGATTAAAAGAATATTGTTAAAATGTTCATACTGCCCAAAGCAACCTACACATTCAGTGTAATCCCTATCAAAATACTAATGATGTACTTCATTGAAATATAAAAATCCTAAAATGTGTATGGAACAATCTTAAAATGTGTATGGAACAATCTTAAAATGTATATGGAACCACAAAAGATCCCAAATAGCCAAAGCAATCTGGAGCAAAAAGAACAAAGCTGGAGTCATTACACTGCCTGATTTCAAAATATACAACAAAGCTATAGTAACCAAATGGCATGGTACTGGTACAAAAATAGATGCATAGACTAACGGAACAGAATGGAGAACCCACAAATAAACCTACATACTTACAGCAACTGATTAACAAAAGTGCCAAGAACACACATTGGAGAAAGGACCACTCAACAAATGGTGCTGGAAAAGCTGGATATTCACATGCAGAAGAATGAGACTAGACCCTATTTCTCACTATACACAAAAATCAACTCAAAATGAATTAAAGACTTAAATGTAGAACCTAAAGCTATAAGCTATTAGAATAAATCCTCCACGACATTAGTCTGCGCAGATTTTTTTGACAAGAACTCAAAAGCACAGGCAACAAAAGCAAAAATAAACAAATGAGATTTCATCAAAATACAAAGCTTCTGCACAGCAAAAAAAAACAATCAACAGAGTGAAGAGAAAAACTATAGAATGAGAGAAATATTTGCAAACTACACATCTGATAAGGGTTAATATCAAGTATATATAAGTAATGTAAAAAACTCAAAAGCCAAAAAACAAAATCCAATTTAAATATGGGCAAAAAGGGCCGGGCGCAGTGGCTCACGCCTGTAATCCCAGCACTTTGGGAGGTCGAGGTGGGTGGATCATATGAGGTCAGGAGTCTGAGACCAGCCTGGTCAATATGGTGAAACGCAGTCTTTACTAAAAGTACAAAAATTACCCAGGCATGGTGGCATGTGTCTGTAATCCCAGCTACTTGGGAGGCTGAGGCAGGAGAATTGCTTGAACCCAGGAGGTAGAGGTTGCAGTGAGCCAAGATCATGCCGCTGCACTCCAGCCTAGGTGACAGAGTGAAACTCCATCTTAAAAAAAAAAACACACACACAAAAAACACAGTCAAAAGATCTGAACAGGCATCTCTCAAAAGAAGACATACAAATGGCCAATAGGAATATGAAAAAATGTTCAGCACTACTAATCATTAGGGAGATAAAATTAAAATCACAATGACATACCACTTTACCCCAGTTAGAATGGCTATCATCAAAAAGACAAAAGGTAACAAATGCTGGCAAGGATCTGAAGAAAGAACTTATACACTGCTGATGAAACAGCAAGCTAGTACAGCAACTATGGAAAACAGTGTAGCAGTTCCTCAAAAAATTAAAATAGAACTACCGTGTGATCCAGAAATCCCATTACTGGGTATATACCTAAAAGAAAGGAAATCAGTATCAAAGAGATAGTTGCACTCCCATGTTTATTGCAGCACTATTCACAATAGTCAAGATACGGAATCAACCCAAGTGTCCATCAACAGACAGATGAATTTTTTGTAATGTAATATATACACTCAGTGGAATACATTTCAGCCATAAAAAAAGAATAAAATCCTGCCACTTGTGGCAATGTGGATGAACCTGGAGAACATTATGTTAAGTGATGTGAGCCAGACACAGAAAGATAAATACTGCATGATATCACTCATATGCAGCATCTAAAAAAGCTGATCTCATAGAAGTGGAAAGTAGAATAGTGGTTACCAGAAATTGGGGAAGGTAGAAGGAAGGGAAGAAGGGAGAGACTGATTAACGAGTAGAGAGTCACAGATAGGAGAAATAAGTTCTGGTGTGCCATTTCCCAGAGGGTGATTATGGTTAACAATATTGTATGCTGTATTTCAAAGTAGCTAGAAAAGAGGATTTTTGAATGTTCTCACCACAAAGAAATGATGAATGTTTGAGATGATGGAAATGCTAAATACCCTGATTTCATTATTATGCAATGTATACATGTATTGAAAATCTCACTGTACTCCATAAATATGTATAATTTTGTGTCAATTAAAGAAAATCACATAAATTGATTTAAAAATATTTCTATTTCATTTTGAAATAACTATAATTATTTAATAATGGGATCTGTATACTTGTTGGACACTACACAACTTCTGAAACCCTGGAATTAGATTAGACACTACAATCTTCGTTGCCTGCTCTACAGTGCTTTACATACCATACTTTATTTTAACCACAGCAATGACTAAAATCCTCCCCCTTTGCAAAGACATGATGTCATCAAAAGGAACGTAGTTTAACCTAAAGTTGAAACTGTATTAGCATCAGTTGGTAGTTAGCATGATGTCCAGAGGATGTCAAGTTTCCCTCCAAACATTAAAAATATCCCATGGCACCCCTCTAAGTTTACTGAAGTGCTCTCAGCACACAGTTTGGGAATCATGGACATAGCATCATTCTCACTCTGTTGCATTCGGATATGCTTTTTTTTGAGCAGTAAAAGAGAAGTTGTGGCCAACTTGACAGGAATTGTACCTGGGACTGTGTCTTAGCAGGAGGGGAAAAAAGGTTATGAATAGCTGGAGTAGGGTCATCTGTAACAAAGAGCTACTCCACACCTGGCTGACCCCATCCATTGAATTTGACTTCTCATGATCCTTTTACATCTGATCTTGGCTTTCAATCCTGGGAGAAGCCCCTCCACGCCCATTTGGGGCCAGCCAGGCCCTCTTTCTCTATCTACAGAGAGGCTGAAATGGTTGCAGCACTGTCCTTCCTCAATGTGTCTCTGTCTCTGTGAGAAAAGCCAAGCAACAACTTGGCTCTTGCATTCACTGTTCCGAACTTTATTTTTCTCTTGGTCTCTTATCTCCTCTGTTCAAAGCCAATGTCTATTACGATTTTGCAGCCAACATGGCCAGAGATGAAAGATTCTGTCATTATTTTCCCTACATAACAAATCACAAAGCTGTTTTATCCCATTCCGTGATTGCCTCTGCTTCAAGACTCATTGTTTCTAACTATCGGAGGCACATATGAATTTTCTCTTTATGCCTTTTCTCTTCCCTTCCCTGCAAACACTTAGCCATTTATTCATTTTTATCAACACAAACATCGGTAACACTTCGGAATAATCGGCTCCTCTATGATAGCTCATTTATTATTCATTGCAATAACCTTCAACTCACTCCACATCAATAAAGTGGAGAGAGAACCAGCTCAGCCCTGCCACACGTGGGCTGGGTGTACACTCTCAGGGTTGCTATAGGAAACGTCTGTCCACAGCACCAGCAGGACGCCCAGATCCTGCCTTGCCGTCGTGTACTCCCAGATGTTTCTGGAAATCACTGAAATCAAACAGACTATTAGGAGCTCAAACTACCCAACACACACACTCCCTATTATTCCCACTAAAACGAGCCTAAAAAGAGGGGGCTTTTGTGTCAGCCTGAGCTTGAATCCCAGCTGTACTATTCACAAGCAGGTGACTTACCCTTTTTGAATCTTAGATTCTCCATCTCCAGAATGAGGCTATTATTACCTGCCTCTGAGGCCTGTTACACAGTGAGTAAATGAACTATGTGGACTGCGTAACGCTGGCACATGGTAGGCGCATCAGTGTCATTAGGGACTATGAGTCCTCCCACATGCTGTAGCTCAGTGTGCAGGCTTTGTAGTAACAGAGATTGCAAAGAGCTTGCACGCCTGGACTTTCAAGCTAGACATTGGCCTTATTGGGACAAGTTTCTTCACTTCCTGTGTCACTGTCCTTGTACAAGTGACTTAAACCTCTCTAAGCCTCTATTAAAAGAGGGCTAATAATAACCCTCCTGCATACAGTTGTTACGAAGGTTAAATAAATGTCTTAGTGCATGGAAAACAGTAACACATTGCCTGGGGCATGCATTTGCCAATTACATAGCAAATGCCTAATGAGCTGTTTGTATAACCATTGTTAATATTTGCCACAATTTCAGGCCACACCGATCTGGGAGTAAAAATGAGTCACAGTCTCACCACTCAGTTTCTCACTTTGACTATATATACTACAGTGACTATATAGAGACTATATAAACTACTATATAAACTACTGAAGGAGATTTGCATTGACTATATAAACTACTGAAGGAGATTTAGGTCTTCAAAGTTTCCCCTGTACCAGGTGGTGTCCCCAGGAATTACACCCTGGTATTTCAGCTACATCCTATTTCAGTTCTGTCTCTAGATGCAGATGAGGTCTGCTACAGAGACTTCTAAGGCTGGTAAAGCCTCACAGAGGGGTGCAATATTGCCCCTAACACAGACTTCCTTTCTTCTAAACACCTTTTAGGTGTTTGGCTTAGATGCCACATTGTGTCAGAGCCATGGGGTATGGAAGGTGCTCCTCAGGGGTAAGCCACCAGCAGAGCACTTTCCATACATGGGGGAAGACTCCCACAGCTTCCCCAACTGGGCCACAGGCCAATGCTGAGGCACCTGAGAGACCCACCACTTGCTCCCAGCCTCTCCTGCGGTTCAGGTGAAACTTCCCTTCAGCACAACCTGCTCATGCTCTGTTTTCTCCTCCTTCCCTGCCTCTACTGCATTCTGCTGATTCCCTGTCAATGTGCTTATCCCCCAAAAATATGGGTATCCATGTAAGTAGCACACAGACAGGCTAAGTGAGGCACTGCAGAGGGGAAAGAGAACTTGAGGCCAGGACTAGCATGGATCACAGCAGGAGAAATGTTGGCTCCCTTCCCAGGTTCCCTCCAACCCCCTATTTCTAGCCAACCTTGGTGAGCTGGGCAGAGGAGGCCCCAGGAGCATCACGGGCCACTCTCATGTTAAGTTTGCTCAAACCTAGAAGACGTCTAGAAGAACTTTAATGACCTCATTTAACCTTAATTACCTCTTTAAAGATTCTGCATCAGGGTATGTAATCACATTCTGAAGTCCTGGGGGTTAGGACTTCAACACATGAGTTTTGAGAAGACAGTTCAGCCATAACAATAGGCAAAGCACTTTAAGGTGAGGAGTCTCTGGAGATTACAGCCCTCTCTGCACAACCTGCAAAATGCACACGTGTCTGATTCTGTCGCATGAACACACAACATAACCTGTTCATCCTGCACAGGGATCTCACCTCCATCCTGCCACCCAGTGAGGCACTTCCTGTCAAAACCCCTGTCTCACCTCTCACTTAGCTTGCACTCCAGTCAGGAACAGCAGGAGAGACGCATGAAGAGCGTCAGGGAGGATGTGAGGAAAACTGTCATTCCCCTCCTTGTGTGACACCCGCCCACCTGCCTCTGTGCAGGGCCCTCCCAGGGAACAGAGAGCACTCCAGTGGGTGACATAAGTGGCTTAAATAAAGGAAGCATCCCTGAGGGTACAGGGCAAGCCTCACAACCATCGCCATTCCTGTGGGGGCAGCATAGCTGTTCCCAGTGTGGCACGGTGGGACAAGCAGGCCTCACGGAACTGGGCCTCTTAGGCTGGTGACAGCGCTCTCACGCTCCCCATTGGGGGGCTAAGAGTTTGGACATAATTACAGCAGTGATTATAATTGTGATGACCTTTGGACAGAGTGCTGGAAAAGGGTTTTATAATAAGATGTTGATGAGGCTGAACAAGGAGTGAAGGGCTCACAGAGTGCCTTGGAGTGGGCTACACACAGTGTGTGTGTGTGTGTGTGTGTGTGTGTGTGTACATGCACGTGTGTATCTGGGAGACAGCCCCACCAGAGCTGTTTCTTGCCCAAGGACATTTCTCCTGCAAAGCCAGTCTTTTGGAGAACAGAGACCAGAACTCACCTAAAACATATCCTGGAGCCACACGCCACTCCCCAGTAAGAAACAGGATGCTCAGCCTGGTTAGATGTGCTGGGACCATCAGCCTCACATCAGGGCCTCAGGCCAGCCAAACCAAAGGAAAACAAAAACACTGATATCGTACATGCCATGTAGCAAGCACTATTGTGCTTTAACCCACTCCAGCTCAGTTTGATTCTCATAACAGCCTATAATGTAGGTATGAGCCCATTTTACAGGCAGAAAACTGGAGCACAGAGAAGTTTTATTACTTGCCCAATGCTATACAGCTAGTAGAAAGCTGTGCTGGGATTTGAACCCAGGCGGCGTGGCTTGAAGGTCCACAGTCTTAGCCTATATTGCCTCCCCAGGCTGAGAAGCAAGAATGAATTAGGAATCATGATACATGGAGGTCAAGAAACCAGGCATCAGACGCTATGCTCCAAGGGGCCACCAGAGCCTGGGGCAGAATCTCAAACTGCCAGGAGGAGGCCAACAGTGTGAAGGGAGTGATACCAGATGAGTCAGAGTGCCCCAGGGAGGCCCCCCAATCCTCCCTTTTAGCCCATCCCTGGCTGCTGCCCTCATCAAGTCATATCCACACCCTCCCACCTGCACTGCTCTGGCCCTGGCTTAGCCAGACATGCTTCTACTGCTCTCAGTGCAGGGCTGCTCAACAGCAAGAGTGCCATTCACATTATAGTTCAAGTTCTGCTGGCAAACCCTGCTCAGAAGATGAGAGGAGAGCTCTTTACGATGCACAGGGGTGGAGGGGCCCCCAGGAGAGGCCCATGACCTTTGCATCAGAATCCATTTTACATATTATATCACTGGGTAAAAGGCAGAGTAATCATGGGGCTTGACTGACACTCTCGAACTTTGTTTTGTAAACCCATTCATTCATGTATTCATTCAGCATATTTATCAAACACCAGCTATGGGCCAAAATGCAATGGAGACCTAAAAAGCATAATTCTTGCCCTGATGCAGCTTGTCATCTATCAGGTGAGACTGGCATCGGACAATCACTTGAATAAATGCAGTAGAACTGCAGTGAAGGGCGAAGATGGAGAGTTAGACAGTAAAAGGAGAGCCTAGAGGAGGGAGCTTTGACATAGGGAAGTCAGGAAAGGCCTCTCTAAAGCAGCAGCACTAGGTGAAGGCCTAAGGAATGAAGGGGCCTAGGGAAGAGAGATCTTGCCAGACAGAAGTTAAGCATGCTCAATGGCTCTGTGGCCAGAAGGAGTGTATTTGTTAGCTTCTACTGTGTAACAAGTCATCCCCAAACGCAGTAGTTGAAAAGCATAAGTATTGGTATTCACACAGGTCTATGGGTCAGTGGGGCTTGCTCAGGTGTCTTCTTCAGCTGTGGGTCATACAGGTAGCTCTGTTGACCTTGGCTGGGCTCTCTGATGAGTATGAGGTCAGATGGCTGTAAACTAGTCTAGAATAACCTGAATAACCTCAGCTGGCACAGCTGGGCTCACCTTGTCATGATCTTTCAATCTCCAGCAGGCTAGCCCAGGATCCAACAGGCCAGGCAAGTGGCTTGAGTCTCATGAGAGAAGGTTAGATCTCATCTTTAAAAATGTTGATGTTCTTTTCAACCTAGACTTATTGCACTGATTATTATTTATTTCCATTTTACTTTAAGTTCTGGGATACATGTGCTGAACATGCAGGTTTGTTACATAGGTATACACGTGTCATGGTGCTCTGCTGCACCTATCAACCCATTAACTAGGTTTTAAGCCCCACATGCGTTAGGTATTTGTCCTAATGCTCCGCCTCTCCTTGCCCCCACCCCCCGACAGGCCCGGGTATGTGATGTTCCCCTCCCTGTGTCTATGTGTTCCTATTGTTCAACTTCCACTTATGAGTGACAACATGCAATGTGGCACATATACACCATGGAACACTATGCAGCCATAAAAAAGAATGAGTTTATGTCCTTTGCAGGGACGTGAATGAAGCTGGAAACAATCATCCTCAGCAAACTAACACAGGATTTTATTTATTTTAATATTCAAATATTCTGTCTTGATGACTAAGTTTTGAATGCCCCTTAAATTTCACTTTTGAAGCAAACTCATTCATCCCACTCTGGTCTCAGCCCTGAAACAGGGGCAGTGCCCAGTTTCTACAAGGAGGAAGGCAATTATCTCTACCCAAGTAGACCCGGGAGCTTTCCAAGGGAAGCAAAGCCTGAGGGCACTCCTGAGAAGTCAGTAGGAAATGAACAGAACAAGGTAGGGCTCAGCATACCAGGCAAAGGGAACAGCATGTGCAAAGACTCAGAGATATGAAACAGCTGAGTCATAAAATGTGGGGTAAAAAGGAACTGAGGGGTTGATTTTGGAAAGGGAGGTAGAGGCCAACTACCTGGGGCCTCAAGTGCAAGACTGGGCAGCTCAGACTCTACCATCTGGGTGACTTGGAATTTGGAGGTTTTGAAGCAGGGAATAGACATCACCTTCAAATTCAACGTATTTAACAAACAGTGATTCCATAACTGTCTGCCAGGTGGTCGTCTAATCACTATGTGCCAGGTGGTCTATGGCAACAACCCTATGAGGTAGGTCTATCTGGCAGATGAGGAAACTGAGGCACAGAGCGTATGAGTGACTTGCCCAAGTTCCCATAAGTAAGAAGTGGCAGATCTAGGATTTAAACCCCGACAGTCTATCTCTGGGGTTCCCATTGTTAACTACTACACTTGGCTACTTCCCTAGCCACTCGTAGTTTAGAGAGAATGCTTGGCCAAAGTATCGATGAGCTAGAAGTCAGAAATTTAAGGGTTTAGAAGTGTACATAGGGAATGCAGCAGGAGACTGGTTGAAGAGGCTGTTTTGAGTTGTGGAGGGAGATGTAGGTGGCCTGAACTAAGCAGGGACATCAGTGCAAGAACTGTAGGTATGGAATGCAACAACCCAATAGACAAGGGAGAAACCAGTAGACAAGGGAGGCTGGGAACCAGCCTTAGGTGAATGGAGTTTGATAGGGTCAGGGGAGGATGGTTAGTACTGGAAGAAAGTCGACAGCAAAGGGGGTGGCAGAGTGCAAATCAATAGGATATTTTGCATAGAATGAGAGATGCCAGAGAAATGAGGGTACCATTGATGCTACCTCCTTTTGACCGTGGAAAGCATGTACCAGGGATACAGAGTGCCCCCAATGCGAGCAGGCAGTAAGAATTGTAGCACCCTGGGTAAGAGCCACATTTGTGAAGAGCAGGAGGTGGATGGAACATCCTGCAGAGCCAAGAAGGTTTGCATGCAGTGGAAAGGCAAGAGGAAGAGCCAGTGGTGGGGCATGATGTTTCATAGGAAGGTGGAGAGAAAATGCAAATGCCCATGATCCTCACACTCAACCAGACTGCCCATGTGCTGACCCCATGCCAGGCAGGGCTGTAGGCACAGTGGACAAAAAGTAGAAGGACCATTGAAGCATTTCTAGTCAACACTGCCCATGGCATAGATAGGGACTTTGGCTCACCTCTGTACGCCAAAAGATGCTTATTGCAAACACTTATAACTCTGCTCAAAGGCTTTTATCTGGTTGCGGGAGAGCCAATGCTCTCAGAAATAGCCCTCAACCAATGATGGCCTGGGAGTTGGTAAATTAATTTCCAGGTTCCTCGCCCCTCGGGCAGGATAATTCTGAGGTGTGTATCCCCAAAGTTCCTTAGCAGAATTGTACCCTGGTTGCTCTGAGGGTAATCTGCTTGGTAACACATACTTTATTCCTTCCTTCCTTTTTCTGTCTTATTTATCCTTTCTTACTGGGGCTTCCTCTTATCACCTCCCAAATAAACTACTTGCACTTCATTCCTTGTCTCTGCGTCTGCTTCTGGGGGATCTAACTAAGGCAGGGAAACTGGGACCCAGAGAGGAAAATAAATTTGCCCTTAGTCACAGAGTTTCTCAGTGCCGAGTGGTGCTCAAGCCCAAATATCCCAACTCCAAATTCAGCAAAGGGCAGAAAATAAGAGCACAAAATATAAAACCACAAAGATCTGATCTCACTCAGCCGCATAGATTGTATTACTATTCTCTGATCTCTGCCGTTCCTCTAAGGGACTTAGATATCTCTCCCCATTGTCATTCATTGCAGTACCTCCCAGTGTGAGGCGTAAACCTCCTCACCCCATTGAAAGAAGGCTTGGCCATATGACCACCTTTGATCAATGAAATGTGAGCAGAGGTGATATATGCCTGTTCTGAGCAGAAGCCTTCACAGCCATGGCCAGTTCCACCAGTTTTCTTGCTTTTGTTTTCATCTGCCATGAGAATAGTATGTCTCAGACAGAGGTACTCTTTTCAGCCTGGATCCTGTAATAAAGACAGGTAAAGTAGAGCAGCTGATCCATGAGTGGCATAAAATAGGAGCAAAACACTCTTGTGATTTTAAACCACTGAGATTGGTGGGCTATTTGTTACCACAACATAACAAAAGCTGACTGATTCGTTCACCACATATTGGCTATATTGCCTAAAATAAGTAACTAAACCTCTGTGAGTTTTCACTTCATCCTCTATGAAAATAGGACAAATAATGATAGTATCCACTCAATGGAATTTTTATGGGAGTTACACAAGATTTAGCACGGGGGCACGGGGGCTCACGCCTGTAATCCCAGCACTTTGGGAGGCCAAGGTGGGCAGATCACCTGAGGTCAGGAGTTCAAGTCCAGCCTGGCCAACATGGCAAAACCCCATCTCTACTAAAAATACAATAATTAGCCAGGTGTGGTGGCAGGTGCCTGTAGTCCCAGCTACCTGGGTGGTGGAGCTTACAGTAAGCCAAGATCATACCACTGCACTCCAGTCCGGGTGACAGAGCGAGACTCCATCTAAAAAAAAAAAAAAAAAAAAAAAAGACAGCACAGTGCCTGGCACAGAGTAAATGCCCAATAAATGTTAGTTGTTAAGGTTATTATGTTTTTCTCTGCCCCTCAAAGAGATTTCTTCAGAGAGCAAGTTCCACAGAGAAAATACTTGGCTCCTACAGGGTTCACCCCGGCTGGTTTGTTAAAGGTACTTACCTTCTCTTTCTCATGCCCCTGCTCAGAAGTGTTTTGCCCCCATCATGATGCCACAAGAAGCACCAAGCAGGCCTGAGTCCCAGCAGGCCTGCATGCGGGAAACCCATAGCAGTTAATGAATCCCCATGGTGAGGTCCGGATGAGCCCTGGTTTAATACCCCGAAATGGCAGGGAGTCATTTATCCATGAGCTATGGCCTCTCCCTGTTGCCTGTGCATTACAAGTTATTTATGAGGCAATTTGCACAGTTTCACACTGGCTGGCCATTATGCTGCTGTCTGCTAACCACTAGGAGGGTTGCTGAACCCAGAGAAAAAATGGTCCTCCCCCTGCCTTGGCTTTACAAGTGACAATGAGCCAGTGATTCCTCCTAGTGCAGCATGTTTGCTCTTTAGGGAAGAGAACAGGGACAGAAGTCAGATGAAGAGAAATCCTGCCACAATTATAGCTAGCAACTCCAAATGCACCTGGGAGCTTGTTATGAAAGGACGAACTCCAGAAAAAAAAAAAAAAAGAGGGTGCTGGGAAAACCACTGGTTGCAGCAAGGAGTTATTTTAACATGCACTCTAAAAGGAGACTAGGCAGGCTGTCATGACAGGGACACCACCCTAGACTATTGTGATGAGAAAATGTCAATCTGGTGATGTGTTTTACACATGACTTGACACATAGAAAATTCTCAGTAAATGTTACCTGCTGTTATCATGATTACGACCAGTATCTCAGCTGGTTTCCACCATCTTGGGTGTCATGCTCTAATTCCCTGGTCAGTTTGCTACTACCAGTTCAGCCCATGGGTACAGAAGCTTTTGATTCCAGCTACATGGGCTTCATCAACTGTACAGAAGATCCTTCTACAAATAAGTTAATATCTGAAAGACAGTTCAAAAATTCACATATTCGTATTTGTCCAAAGACACAATGCTGTCTACTGGTCACACTCTGTATCACATAGCTCTTGGACAAAACCTTGGGTCGTTGTTTCTTGTCTATTTTTCCCCATAAGATCATCTAGGTCTGAATGTTTCCCCATTCAATTTCAGTAGAATAAATAGACTAGTTATGAATAACAGCTAGTCTGTTGAGTGTTTGCCTTGTGCCAGATACCCTGTAAGTGTCTTGCATGCCTTATCTCTCTTAATCTTCACAGTCACCTAGTAAAGTCTGGACTACCATATTTTCTATTCAACAGATAAGACTAAAGAGGTAAAGTGACTTGCCCAAGATCACATAGCAAATAGGAAGGAACATCTGCGATTTGAATCCAGGTAGTCTGATTTCAGAGCAGGAGTTTGTAGCAGTTCTTGAAGGCGTCACACCCATGTCTCCTTGAGACTCCCCATTTCAGGGCATGCCAACCAACTACCATCTGTGTGGTCTGCCAGCAAAGCCAACTAAAAATGCTATACGTCAACCCATGGCTGATGAAAGTGGGTGTCTAACTACCCCAGTTCCCTCACCTCTTGAGGGGGATAACTCTGCAGTTCTGTTCTGGCTTTCAGAGTTCTCCAGTGGAATTACTCTTCTTTTGCCCAAGGTGGTCATCTACCTGAGAAGGCATCCTGCATAGACTTCCTTCCTGTATTAGTTCGTTCTCACACTGCTATTAAGAATTGCCCAAGACTGGGTAATTTATAAAGGAAAGAGATTTAACTGACTCAGAGTTTAGCCTGGCTGGGGACTGGAGGGCCTCAGGACACTAAGGGGAAGCAAGGCACCTTCTCCACAAGGTGGCAGGAGGGACAATAAATGCAGAAGGAACAACCAAGCACGTATAAAACCATCAGATCTCGTAAGAACTCACTCACTATCATGGGAGCGGCATCAGAGAGACTGGCCCCATGATTCAATTACCTCCACCTGGTCTCTCCCTTGACATGTGAGGATTATAGGGATTATATTTCATGATGAGATTTGAGTGGGGACACAAAGCCTAACCATATCACTTCCCAGTGTTTCCCACCGCGTTTTCTGGAATCCAATCCCAAAAAGGAAACTTTCTTCCCTATCTCTGTTCCCGAGTCTGCATCCAGGGAAACACAAACTAATACAATGATTTTTCCTCAAATCAATTCAATGTATTTTCCTTTTCTTGGAACCAAAATTCTTTATTCATTGAAGCTATTAAACTCCTGAGCAGTTTTCAGGACTCTATTCATTCCACGTGCAGTTGTCCACAAAGGTCAGGGGCAGCTGGTGGCAGAGGTGGCTTTGTCTGCCCCGTGCAGGCAGAGTTATGGTTCTACTTCTTCCTGCAGGACAAAAATAACCAGGGCCACAACTAGAAAAGGTTTCGAGCACGCTGTCTGTTTCGCTTGCGGCTCAAACGCATTCAAATGGACCCAAACTACAAGTGATTCCCGTAATTATGACTCCCAAGTGTTCACTTTTCTGAGGCAGATAATCTTTGTTTTACTGACAACAACAAGATGATGGGTTTGCTGACAATCCCAGTTGCTACATAATGCAGGGGAAATTGAAGAGGATAGACTAGAATCTGATTAAATTGAAGGAGAAGCTGAGAGAAAGCAATACTCACTACCTTCAGTGGAAACCGGCCCCGAAGACCACAAGCTTTCCCAGAAAGAGAAAAACCTTCCCCTTCAGTGGGAACACAGTGCCCTTCCTCTCTCGTGCCTGTGCTGAATCCAGACATCATAGGCAGCCAAACCCCGGGGAAGCTGCTTCACTTCTCTGAGCCTCCATTTCCTTATCTGAGAAATGTGAATAATAAGTACCTACCTTATTCATTCAATGACTTCTTATTGAATGTCTACCATGTACTGGGCACTCACAGGGATTAAAGGAGACAATGTATGTAAAGGGCCTGGCACATAATAAGCACTCGGTAACCTTTTTTTAACTTTTATTTTAGGATCGGGGGTACACATCCAGGTTTGTTATATAGGTAAACTGTGAGTCGTGAGGGTTTGGTGTACAGATTATTTCAACTCAAATCTTTAAAATCATTATCACTGTTCATTCATTTGATCCTCAAAACTATATTTTGTGGCTGCTCTTCTCTGCCTTTTAAAGATGAATGAACCAAGACTAAGAGAAGTCAAGTCTACCGATGACTTGACTCATGCTACACAGTCAGAATTTGTACCCAGAGCTTTGGACATAAAGACCAGGTATCTTTCCACCCTTCAGTGTCTTGGGCTCCCTGGACTCTAAAAGGAGCACTCCCTGAGAGAATAGAGTGCAGAGCAGGGGTCAGCAAACATTTTCTGCAAAGGTCTAGACAGCAAATACTTTAGGCTTTGTGGGCCATAGGATCTCTGTTGCAACGACTCAACTCTGCCAGGGTGGCCCAAATGTAGCCATAATCTAATGTCAACAGAGGAGTATAGCTTTGTTCTAGTAAAACTTTATTCATAAAAACAGGCAGTGGGCAAGATTTCACCTGTAGTTTGCCAGTCTCTGGTGTGGACAAAAAAAAGCCTGAGCTTTGGAGCTAGCCAATCCGAGATTCAAATTCCACCTCAGATAATACTACCTCAGGCCATCAAATTCCACCTCAGGCCATCAAAGCTTTCTAAGACTTGGTTTCCTCTCTAGTCAAATAGGAATCCTAATATTTACTTGGCAGGGCTTGTCAGGGGTTCAGGGGGAGGGGGCTGGTGCTTAAGCCCCACCATTCACTCCTCATCCCCTCCTCGATTTCCGCCAAGGAACAGTCACCTAAGGGTCCATAGACAGATAAGAAACAGAGCCCCAGCTTCGAGCACACATGCAGTATTCAAATACAAACTTCTCTACACAAAGGGCAACTGGAGGTCACAAACAAGTCCCCAGGTCTGAGTGAGGCCTCCTACCTCCTGCCCCAAAATCTAAATCTTGGGCTTTGCATGCTTACCTATGGAAAGAAATCTATATGACCAGATCTTCCAAGCAAACCCTGAGTCCACAGACCCTACCAGCCATGTAGCAAGAAGAGCCAGTCTCCACTTCCCAGAGGCAGGCAGAGCAGAGACATTGCTCGCTGACATGCAGAGGCCTTGCTTACTAGCAAGAGGTGGCCCAGTGAACATTAAGCTCTAATCAGTGGGTTAGCAACCAGTGAGGGGGCTGCAGGAGAGTCTGGAAGCCTCTTCTGGGCCAAGGGGGCAGTGTGGGGCAGGAAGGAAGCAGTCTTGCCCCAGAGGGTAGTTGTGAGGACCACCATGGAACCTGGCACAGAGTAGGTGTCTTGAGGTGAGTCCTCTGGAAGTAGAACCTGGGATAGGGATTCAGATGCAGGTGATGTATCGAGGGAACGTTCTCAGAAGAAATCCGTAAGGGAGGGAAGGAAGTAGAAGAGGGAAGGAAGAGTCCAGTAAGGATGGGGTTTGGGGTAAAATCTAGACTTGGCCTGATCCGTTGGGAGCTCTGGAGCATAAATCACACCACAGTGTTGACCTGCCTTAAGGCGAGGAGCTGACATTTTGTACACCTGTATCAGTCACTGACACACCAGGGAGATGGGGGACCGCCCTCCCAGGTATTGCCAGATGATGTACTTTAGTCATTCAGGGTCAATTCTTAAGTAAGTTCTTAGGTAGAAACCATTAGCTACAGCACTCCCAGTAACTGAGGGATGATGGGCACACCCCCAGTAAAGGGGCTCTGGGCAGGGCACCAATAGCAGTAACCCCAAAAGGCATGATTGGGTTTCTCATTGGCACCACTGTTCCCAGTAACAGAGCCTCCCAGGTGTGGTGAGCATTCCTGGGGCTTTAGACCTAGACTCCTGAGGGTCTGCTTCATGTATAGGGGTCTTTCCCAAATCATTCACCATTTAAACAGAGCAAAAGATCCTTCAGCATCCCAAAACAGAAAACACTGACTTTAAGACTCCTCTGCTAATCCCCCTAACGTCCGCCTCTCCTATTGCAGAAGGACTCCTCTACTTCTGCCATATTTCCCTGTTCAAAGAACTGATGGTCTCGTCCATGCCCCCACCCTCTGAAAAATCTGGTCTCCAAGATGGTTTTGTTCATTTATCTCCATTCAAACCTCTGATCCTCCCTGAGTATAGTCCATTTGCCCAGCTTCCCTTTCTTCAGCCTCCTCTTATCATAAAAACCACTTTCTTTCTTCTCTTCCATAACTAAAGTCTCATTTTATTCCAACCCAAAGGAGAGATACCAGGGACCTTTTCCAGATAAGGGTGCTCACGGAATTGGTGCTCTCTTCTCTTCCTCCCTATCTTCCTGCAATAAGGATCTCCAGGGAATGACAATGAAATGACCTCTGCCATAAACAGAAGAGATTTCTCAGCTGTGGTCTTATCTTCACCTATGCATTACTGGCTGTCAGTCTGATGAGAATTTGAAGAAGGGAGAGCAAAGTCTGAGTATTCACAGATGGAAACTCATCTCATCCCACCCTTACCTCAAACCCTCATGTCCCCCCATCAAGAGGATCTAGTGGACACTGTTTCATCAATCTGAGGACATGTTGTCAGATTTGCCAGAAGGTAGAGAGGATCTGTTTTGCAACCAGGGGAGGCAAAGAAACAAACAAGAAAACAAAGAAATCTTGCCTTGTATGTGGGAAATGTGAGTATTTATGCACATACTAAATGAAATCAGCTCAGTCACCATATGCACAGAGTGAAAGGGGCTGGTGTTCAAGACACTGACACTAAACAAAAGCTGCTTTCAAAACACAATGCAGGCAGGGCACAGTGGCTCACCCTTGTAATCTCAGCACTTTGGGAGGCCGAGGCAGGTGGATCACTTGAGGTCAGAGTCCAAGACCAGCCTGGCCAACATGGTGAAACCCCGTTTCTACCAAAAATACAAAAATTAGCCAGGTGTAGTTGTGCATGCCTATAATCCCAGCTACTCGGGAGGCTGAGGCATGAGAATCGCTTGAACCTGGGAGACAGAGGTTGCAGTGAGGCAAGATCAAGCTACCACACTCCAGCCTGGGCGAAAAAGTGAGACTGTCTCAAAAAAAAAAACAAAAAACAAAAAAACAAAAAACAACAACAACAACAAAAAAAACACAATGCATTATGCAGGCTCCTGACAAAACCAAATAATCATTTCTGGTGGTTTTATATTCAAGTTAACTCTACAAATATTCAGCAAGCACCTGCTGTGTGCCCAGCATTGTGCAATAGTCTGGAATACAAAGATGGATGAGAAGGAGGTCACAGACTGCTGAGGGAAATCAGTGCATAAAAAAAGCAAATAGACTACAACACAGCTCATGCTGTTGTCAGGGCAGGAAGACAGGTAGAAGGGAGTTGCTGCCTTGGCCTGAGGAGTTCCTCTCCTCAGGGGCTGCCGACGGGGGAGCTGGGTCTATAAAGAGAAGGAGCTCACAGGAAAAGAACACTTCTCCAACAGCATGGAGGCAGGAAAGAGCATGGTTGAGAAGCAAGTATTTGATGGAGATGAAATATGGCCAGTGTGGGAAGAGGGAAAGGAGGCTCTTTTCATCATCCTTGTATTTGTAAATGCTTTATATGAGCAGGGCTTTCATCTGTCTTGCACTTCACTGTATCTCCAGCACTTAGAGAAGGGCCTACAGAATGTGCTTAATAAATATTTATTTTTGAAAGTGAACAGATGAATACATCAATGAATATGACATTTGCAACCTGGGTTTGTGGAGCACTTCAAACAAGTACATCCCTTTTACATGATGGCTTTATTAGTTAGAATAACACTAGCTATTATAACAAGTTAACCCAATATTTGCAATATCTTCACTTAATAGAAATTTACCTCTCACTCACTTTAGAAGTCCAATGCAAGTATCCATGGCTGGCTGCCGGCTTTCCTCTGCATGTTGATTTAGGGACCTAGGGTCCTTCCTGTGGCTCTACCATCCCCCAGGGGCCTCAATGCCCTTTGTTTCCAGCCAGCAGAAGCAGAAAGAAAGTACAGGAAGCCCCACCAGCTTCTTAAAAGCCTCAGCTCAGAAAGGATGCATTGCTGCCATTCACATCCCACTGGGGAGAACTGGTCAAGTGGCCTCATTGAAATGGAAGTGCAGGTGGAAGGTGGGATTTCTGGCCAGACAGGCACCCCTCAGTGACAACACCAACACCGTACCACAGAAAGGAGAGTTTGTGGTGGACATAGCACTGTCTCAGCCACAACAGCCCTGGGCTCAGACAGGTTAAACTATTTATCCAAGAACATGCCACTCACAAGTGGTGTAATCGTCCCTTCAGTTTAAGAAGTGGCCAAGTCCTTTCCTTCCCCTGCCCTCCCTTATGCTAATTTTCCAAGCACTGAAGGCAGAAGGTGACATTTCCTGACTTGTTCAAGATTCTGAAGAACTTTCCTATCAGAATCCTACAGCCTTATAAACAAAGATTTGTTTGTTCTGTTCTTGGGGAAACACAGGCCAAGTTTTAAACTAAAGGACCAAGAGAAAAATCTGCTAGAATTTTCCCAGCAATAGAGAAAGGGCGCCAATCAGCGCAGAAGACAGAATGCCAGAAGAAAAGGGGGTTTGCAAAAAGCAACACAACCCAGGAGGGCCTGACAAGTTTGCTTCCATCCACAGCAACCCCCAGTAATAACAACAGCTAACGTTGATTTAGCACCTTCTGTAGACCAGGCATGGAGCCAAGGGCTTTAGAATCATTCTCTCATTTAATCTTCAGAAAATCCAGTATGATAGCTACTGCCGTTCTTACGTTTGAGATAAAGAAATAGGCTCAGAGATGCTAAGCAACTAGCCAGGGTGACCCAGCCAGTCAGTGCAATGGTGGGATTTGAGAAGTCTGGAGCCAGAGCCCAAACTTTTCACCTTCTGCTGTCTTTACAATTAGAATCGGCTCTTCTGTGGCCATCGCCACACCAGTGAGTTCACAGGTTCTGCAAGGCCTCAGCTGTCAAACTCCCAAAAGTAGGGCTAGTAGCCAAGGTTGGAAGATAGACAATGTAAGAGGTGTCACCAGCAAAGGTTGTCACCTTTAGTGATGACCTAAAATCTTGTTTCCAGAAGGTCTATACCTGGGAAGGTAGAACTGTGCTGATTTAGAAGCTGGCATGCCCTCTTGTGTTCTTTCAAGAGAAAAGGGTATCTTGAAGCCTTCCAGTGCCTTCTGGAACACAGCAGGGTCCGGCCCACTTGCCCTGGCATGCCTGTTTTGTCTTCAACACATGAACATTTTTTTCCTTTGGCCTTCCTGCAACAAACTGTGCTGTACTTCTAATCCAAACAGTGTGACATACATTCAAATTACAGTCCTCACTTATGATGATTCAGGCCTCTTAAGTAACCAATCATTGTGACATTGAATGAGCTTAATTATCAGGGCACTTCGGTGCATAAATAACCATGCACACCCTATTATCCAGGCTGAAAGCTCTAAATGAATCCAGCAGTCTGGTCTCATCTGGTAAAAAAAAAAAAAAAAAAAAAAAAGTCTCTGGAATTTGGTCCTGATGCTTTACCCTGCATTGTCAGGGTAATTGGAAGGGTCGGCCCAGTGGAGCTGCAAACTCCCTAGGCTGACTCTTTTTGGAAAGACCCAAGTCTCTTCTCTTCAACAGGCAACTTGACTAAAGAGCAAAAAATATGGATAATTGTAAAAAGAACTGATTCAACGGGAGCATCTCTTTTCAAAGTGCTTTCGGACACAGCATCTTATTTAATCCACTCAATGACTGTAGAGGTTTCAGCCTCCTACACAGGAGCTTAATCAATATTAATTGAATGAATGGCAATCTAGAGATGAGAAAACTAGAGGTCAGAAGTCACATGGCTACTGGGCATGGTGGCTCATGTCTGTAATCCCAGCATTTTGGGAGGCCATACCAGGAGGATCACCTGAGGTCAGGAGTTTGAGACCAGCCTGTCCAACATGATGAAACACTGTCTCTACTAAAAATACAAAAAATTAGCCAGGCATGGTGGTGCACCTGTAATCCCAGCTACTTGGGAGGCTGAGGAAGGAGAACTGCTTGAACCTGTGAGGCGAAGGTTGCAGTGAGCTATGATTGCACCACTGCACTCCAGCCTGGGTGAGAGAGCAGGACTCCATCTTAAAAAGAAGAAGCTGTTACATGGCTGGGCCAGGTGCAGTGGCTCACGCCTGTAATCTCAGTACTTTGGGAGGCCGAGGTAGGTGGATCACTTGAGGTGATCCATGGATCAGGCCAACATAGAGAAGTGGCCAAAATGGCGAGACCAGCCTGGCTGACATGGCGAAACACCATCTCCACAAAAATACAAAAATTAGTCGGGCATGGTGGTGTGTGCCTGTAGTCCCAGCTATTCGGGAGGCTAAGGCACGAGAAACACTTGAACCCTGGAGGTGGAGGTTGCAATAAGCTGAGAGTGCACCACCGGGCTCCAGCCTGGGCGACAGAGCAAGTCTCTGTCTCAAAAAGAAAAAAAAAAAAAAAGTTACATGGCTAGTCCACGCTGACCTAGTCTGTCTGTGGCAAGCCTAGCTCTTAATCTCAGATCTGCCAACTCAGTTATCAGATAGACAATCTGAGACTACTCATGTGATCAGCGTTCTTATCATACTTCTCTTTCCAGACCTAGGTCCACCAGCCTTGAACAGGCCCTGAGACTCATGTTCTTCCAGCTCCATCATCTGCCCAGGGAGCCAGAACAGACATGAGGCCCACTCTGGAACAAACTATAACAGTAATGCATGGTCAAAAGTCCAGGCACTTGGGTCCTTACACCTCCTAAAGCATCCTCTCAATTTTCTCTTTGACAACAACCTCCTCCCACTAGGTTCCAAAGATAAGAGTCTCTCTAGCTATCTGCCCCTTCTGTACCATCTAACCTAGCATTTCTTGACGCTTTTTGTCCAAGTACTACGTTGGTAATCTGTTCAAGCCTATGAATCACTTCTCAGAATACTATTTTTAAATGTATAAAACAAAAAACAATGGGTGACAAAGGAAACCAAAATACTAAAATATACTCATCAAAATGTTTTTAAAATGTGCTATAAGAATATATGGGCTTCTTTATTAATGTATTAAATAAGATATATCAGAGGGCCTATTAATATCCATAATTTCAAAGTAGCAATGAGTATGAATGATGTTTGATATATCTGCAATAACTCTAATGTGAAATTAAAATATCTGTGATTATTTTTTACTGGTAATAAAGTCACAGACACTGTTAATACTACTGTAATTTGGTGCCTACATTCAGTAACTGAAAGAAATGGTAAATTTCAATTAGATATTAGAGAAAATAGAAATGTAATATTTTTCCCTTCTGAGTCACAGACTCCCAGAATGCTATCAAAGACCTTTCAATGGACCCCAAGTTAAGAACCCCTAGTCTGATCCCAAATTTGCCAGTACCCATCCCCTCTGGTCTCAGAGAAGGATGGAAGAAAGAGCTGTCAAAGTCATCCTTGTTAACCCAGGCTGCCCCGTAGCTATCTTCAAGCAGGGTCCTTGAGCCTCAGGATTGCAGAAGCCCACCTCAGCATTACAGCATTGAGCCTCAGCATTGCAGAAGCCCACCTCCACTTGTTCCCCCATAGGCTGTCTCCTAGAGCCTTGGCTTCCTACCTCACATTAGTGTTAGTCTTTCTTTTCTCATTTCCCTTTTTACCAACTTTTCTCTTTAGTTGTACACAAGTCACACCCTACTTTTTTTAAGCCTTCAACTCACATCATCCCCCATTACAGCACCTTCACTTGGAGACTCAAAGTGCCTACCACACTTTCTACAATCACAGTGCACATTGGCAAGAGAACACCAGCTCCTATCTGTTTACAATAGGTACCTCCAGTCTCAGGGTGGAGCAGCCTCTGCTGCACAATATCTATTCCTGCCCCAACTACCAGAGAACCAGTTATTGCCTTAGAATTACCTTGTAATATACTGTAAAGATTAGACACTTCTCCCTGAGTTGAATTTACATCATGATAAGAAGCATGGACTCTGTCTTCACAGCAACAGGATGTTAATATAAGATACTGACAGGTTCAGCTCTTATCAGTAGAAAGTATGTGTTCATCATATACACCCTCCCAAGACTAACCCAGGAAGAAGTCAAATCCCTGAATAGACCAATAACAAATTCTGAAATTGAGGCAGTAATTAATAGTCTAGCAACCAAAAAAATCCCAGAATCAGACAGATTCATAGCCAAATTTTACCAGAGGAACAAAGAGGAGCTGGTATAATTCCTTCTGAAACTATTCCAAACAATAGAAAAAGAGAGACTCCTCCCTAATTCAATTTGTCAGGCCAGCATCATCCTGATACCAAAACCTGGCAGAGACACAACAAAAAAAGAAAATTTCAGGCCAATATCCCTCATGAACATCAATGCAAAACTCCTCAATAAAACACTGGAAAACAGAATCCAGCAGCACATCAAAAAGCTTATCCACCACAATTAAGTTGGCTTCATCTGTGGGACGCAAGGCTGGTTCAACATACACAAATCAATAAACATGATCCAACACATAAACAGAACCAATGACAGAAATCACATGTTTGTTTCAATAGAGACAGAAAAGGCCTTCGATAATATTCAACATCCCTTCATGCTAAAAACAATAAACTAGGTATTGATGGAACATATTTCAAAATAATAAGAGCTATTTATGACAAACCCATAGCCAATATCATACTGAATAGGCAAAAACTGGAAGCATTCCCTTTGAAAACCAGCACAAGACAAGGATGCCATCTCTCACACTCCTATTCATCTATTGGAAGTTCTGGCCAGGCCGATCAGGCAAGAGAAAGTAATAAAGGTTATTCAAATAGCAAGAGAGGAAGTCAGATTGTCTCTGTTTACAGATGACATGACTGTATATTTAGAAAACCCCAATGTCTCAGCCCAAAATCTCCTTAAGTTGATAAGCAACTTCAGCAAAGTCTCAGGATACAAAATCAATGTGCAAAAATCACAAGCATTCCTATACACCAATAATAGACAAACATAGAGCCAAATTATGAGTGAATTCCCATTCACAATTGCTACAAAGAGAATAAAATACCTAGGAATACAACTTACAAGGGACACGAAGGACCTTTTCAAGGAGGACTACAAACCACTGCTCAAGGAAATAAGAGAGGGCACAAACAAATGGGAAAACATTCCATGCTCATGGATAGGAAGAAACAATATCATGAAAATGGCCATACTGCCCAATGTAATTTATAGATTCAATGCCATTCCCATCAAGCTACCATTGACTTTCTTTACAGAATTAGAAAAAACTACTTTACATTTCATATGGAACCAAAAGAGAGCCTATATAGCCAAGACAATCCTAAGCAAAAAGAACAAAGCTGGAGGCATCATGCTATGTGACTTCAAACTATACTACAAGGCTACAGTAACCAAAACAGCATGGCACTGGTTCCAAAACAGAGATACAGACCAATGGAACTTAACAGAAGCCTCAGAAATAACACCACACACCTACAATCATCTGATCTTTGACAACCCTGACAAAAATAAGCAATGGGGAAAGGATTCCCTATTTAATAAATGGTGTTGGGAAAACTAGCTAGCCATATGCAGAAAACTGAAACTGGACCCCTTCCTTACACCTTATTCAAAAATCAACTCAAGATGGATTAAGGACTTAAACGTAAGACCTAAAACCATAAAAACCCTAGAAGAAAACCTAGGCAATACCATTCAGGACATAGAGTTGGGCAAAGACCTCAAGACTAAAACACCTAAAGCAACTGCAACAAAAGCCAAAATTGACAAATTGGATCTAATTAAACTAAAGAACTTCTGCACAGCAAAAGAAACTATCACCAGAGTGAACAGGCAGCCTACAGAATGAGAGAAAATTTTTGCAATCTATCCACTGACAAAGGGCTAATATCCAGAATCTACAAAAAACTTAGACAAATTTACAAGATAGAAACAACCCCATCAAAAAGTGGGTGAAGGATATGAATAGACATTTCTCAAAAGAAGACATTTATGCACCCAACAAACATATGAAAAAAAACTCATCATCACTGGTCATTAGAGAAATGCAAATCAAAACCACAATGAGATACCATCTCACACCAGTTAGAATGGAGACTATTAAAACGTCAGGAAACAACAAATGTTGGAGAGGATATGGAGAAATAGGAATGTTTTTACACTGTTGGTGGGAGTGTAAATTAGTTCAACCATTGTGGAAGACAGTGTGGCGATTCCTCAAGGATCTAGAACCAGAAATACCATTTGACCCAGCAATCCCATTACTGGGTATATATCCAAAGGATTATAAATCATTCTACTGTAAAGACACATGCACACCTATGTTTATTGCAATGCTATTCACGATAGCAAAGACTTGGAACCAACCCAAATGCCCATCAATGACAGACTGGACAAAGAAAACGTGGCACATATACACCATGGAATACTATGCAGCCAGAAAAAAGGATGAATTCATGTCCTTTGCAGGGACATGGATGAAGCTGGAAACCATCATTCTCAGCAAACTAACATAGGAACAGAAAACCAAACGTCGCATGTTCTCACTCATAAGTGGGAGTTGAACAATGAGAACACATGGACCCAGGGAGGAGGGCATCACACACTGGGGCCTGTCAGGGGGTAGGGAACAAGGGGAGTGATAGCATTAGGACAAATACCTAATGCATGTGGGGCTTAAAACCTAGATGATGGGTTGATGGATGCAGCAAACCACCATGGCACATGTATACCTATGTAACAGACCTGCACGTTCTACACATGTATCCCAGAACTTAAACTATAATTAAAAAAAAAAAAAAAAAAAGGAAACTTCAAAATGAAAGGAAGCCAATAGGAAGTGTGCTAGAGAATTGATTATTAAATAAGCGATAGGCCAAGTGTATGCAAAAGAGGAAATAGAGAAGTCTCCAGTCCCTGAAGACACTGGTAAGTAGAAAAGTACTTGCTCTCTTGCCAATTAGAGACTTAAACTTTGGAAATTATCTGAGCATGTGCTTGGGCACTTTCCAACTCAGTTTCTTTTGCAATTTACATTTGAGCAAGGGGTGATGTTGACTGGATCTCTTCATGAGCTCTCCTGGCTTTTACAACTTGTAGTCAAGGAAAGCACATAGACCCCACATCTCTTGCTCCCACTGTTCCCAGATGTGTGTGCAAAATAGCCATTGTCTATTACTGTTATTATTTTTATGATTATTGTTTTGAGGGCATTTGAGGTTGTACAAATAATTTTCCATTTTTAATTAGGGAACAAATGTTTCTAAGAACTCTTTGAACCAAAAAAACTCTCATAGAAATGGGCAGGAAGAAAAGATCTCACACGGCTATCAGAACAGAGCCATATAATAAAAACAGCTAATATCTATAGGTAATATCTAGAACTACATAATAAAAATAGCTAACACATGCAAGCAATGTCTTACATGTAGTTTCTCCTGTAATTCTCACAACAATGCTGTGAGATAACTGCCATTTTATCCTCATTTTGCAGATAAGAAAATGGGGCTCAGGGAAGGGAATTAACTTACTTAACTTCACATGGCTACCATCATAGAATCAAGACATAGAAAAACACTCTGGTACACCTCTCCCAATTTACTAGTCCTTTGGAGAAAAAATTAAGCTGGATGCTTATCTCACTCTTTACACACACAAAAAAAAATCAGACAAAGATGTAAAAATAAAAAGGGTATGCAGAAGAATACCATAAGGAAATTTAGGTAAATAGTTTTATAACTCCAGGATGGTGAAGGCATGTTATTGACATGATGTTTTAAAACACCATGTCAATAACAGAAACCAAACAGGAAAGACTGACAGATTGTACCACATAAAAACATAGGGCCAGGCTCAGTGGCTCACACCTGTAATCCCAGCACTTTGGCAGACCGAGGTGGGCGGATCACCTGAGGTCAGGAGTTAGAGACCAGCCTGGCCAACATGGCGAAACCCTGTCTGTACTAAAAACACAAAAATTAGCCAGGCGTGGTGGCAGATGCCTGCAATCCCAGCTACTCAGGAGGATAAGGCATGAGAATCGCTTGAACCCGGAAGGAGGAGGTTGCAGTGAGCTGAGATTGCACCATTGCACTCCAGCCTGGGTGACAGAGCAAGACCCTGTCTCAAAAAAACAAAAAAACAAACAAACAAACAAAAAATACATAAACCTTCTGTGTGACCAATAAACTTGAAAAAATATTTTCAACATATGTTTGTTACAGACAAAAGGTTAGCATTACTCATAGAGACATAAAACTTTTACCAAAAAAAAAAGAAAATGGTAAATAACAGAAAGTGATAACTCAGAAAAGATATAAAAATAGCTAGTGAACATGTAACCTTCCTAATATAATAGGGAGAGTTATATTAAGGATTTAATGTAGTAGTGTAAGAAAACTCAACCTTACTGTTCACTTCTGCTACTTAAGAGAAGCATGTCTTTCTCAAGCCCAGGAGAAGTAAATCGGGTCTTTTACGGTGCTAAGATCTGGGCCTTGGAAGTCTATACCATTAAACTACATTTAGGAAAGTAAGGAGAGAGAGAGAGTCCAGAGACAGGAGCTGGAGAAAGGAGTGGCCAAATGCTGGGGTAAGAGGAAATTTCTGCCTAGAATGTCTTATGCCAAGTTTCCTAGGAGCAGAGCTTGAGATGGGGATTTGAGTGCAAATTTCTCATTAAACGAGAGTTCTCAGGTAAAAATTGTAAACAAAAAACAGTAGAGAAAACTAAGCCTAAAGCCAGTAGAAGGAAGTACTACAGATTATGTAGAAATTAGTGAAAGAGCAAATTTTAAAAGACGATCAACAAAAGCAAAAGTTGATTATTTGAAAAGATAAACAAAACTGACAAACTGTTAACTAAAAATAGAAGAGAGAAAGAGAAAGACTCAAGTTACTAAAATCAAGAATGAAACAAGAGACATTACTAATGGCCTTACAGGAAGAAAAAGGATTACATGGTAGTATTATGAACAAACGTATGCCAACATATTAGATAACTTATGTGAAACAGACAAACGATTAAAACTTACTCAAGAAGAAATAGAAAGTTTGAGTAGATCTGTAACAAGTCAAGAGATTGAATTCGTAAGTTAAAAACATCTCACAAAGAAAAGCTCATAAAAAGGAACAAGATCACGTCCTTTGCAGGGACATAGATGGAACTACAAACATAGGAAGAGAAAATTAAATACTGCATGTTCTGATAAGTGGGAGCTGAATGGTAACACATGGACACATACTGGTGAACAACAATCACTGGGGCCTGTCAGAGGAGAGCATCAGGAAGCACAGCTAGTGAATGCTGGGCTTAATACCTAGCTGAAGGGGTGATATATGCAGCAACCAGCATGGCACACATTTACCCATGTAACAAACCTACACATTCCACATGACTTTACTGGTAAATTCTACCAAACATTTAAATAATAAGTAAAACCATTTCTTCACAAACTCCTTCAAAAATTAGAAGAGGAGGTAGCATTTCCCAACATTCTATGAGGCCAGCATTACCCTGATACCCAAACCAGATGAAGGTATCATAAGAAAACTATAGGCCAACTGCTCTAATGAATATAGACACAGAACGTGCTCAAAAAAAAAAAAAAACTAGCAAACTTAATCCAGCAGTGTATAAAAAGGATCATATTACCATGACAAAGTACAATTATCTCAGAAACACAAGGTTGACTTAGCATCTGAAAATCAATTAATGTAAGGCACCATATCAATAAGGGACAAAAACTAAATGATCATCTCAAGAGATAGATGGAAATCAAACATTTATCATAATAAATATACTTCATACATAAGAAATAGAAGAGAATTTTCTCAACTTCATAAAGGGTATCTATGAAACACTCACAGCCAGCGTCATAGTTAATAATGAAAGACTAAATACTTTCCCCCCTAAGATCAGGAACAAGACAAGGATGTCCACTTATATTTAACATTGTACTGGAGGTTCTAGCAAGACCAATTAGGCAAGAAAAAGAAAGAAAAGGCATCGGATTTGAAAATAATTATCTCTGTTTAAGATGATAGAATCTTATACACAGAAAATTCTAAGAAAACCACTGAAAAACAATTTGAACTAATAAATATTTAGCAAGGTTTGAGGATACAAAATCAACATACAAAAATCAATTTATTTATAGATTCAATGCTATTCCCATTAAACTACCATTGACATTCTTCACAGAATTAGAAAAAACTATTTTAAAATTCATGTGGAACCAAAAAAGAGCCTGAATAGCCAAGATGATCCTAAGCAAAAAGAACGAAGCTGGAGGCATCACACTACCTAACTTCAAACTATACTACAAGCTTACAGTAACCAAAACAGCATGGTACTGGTACCAAAACAGACACACAGACCAATGGAACAGAATAGAGAACCCAGAAATAAGACCACACACCTACAACCATCTGATTTTCACAAACCTGACAAAACAGGCAATGGGGAAAGGGTTCCCCATGCAATAAATGCAGAAAATTGAAACTGTACCCCTTCCTTAAACATATACAAAAATCACCTCAAGATGGATTAAAGACTTAAATGTAAAACCAACTATAGAAATTCTAGAAGAAAACTTAGGCAATACCATTCAGGACATAGGCATGGGCAAAAAATTCATGACAAAGATGCCAAAAGCAATTGCAACAAAAGCAAAAATTAACAAATGGGATCTAATTAAACTAAAGAGCTTCTGCACAGGAAAAGACACTATCATCAGAGTAAACAACCTACAAAATAGGAGAAAATTTTTGCAATTTATCATCTGACAAAGGTCTAACATCCAGCATCTACAAAAAACTTACATTTACAAGAAAAAACAACCCCACTAAAAGTGGGAAAACCACATGAAAAGACACTTCTCAAAAGAAGACATACATGCATCCAACACACACATGACAAAAAGCTCAACATCACTGATCATTTGAGAAATACAAATCAAAACCACAAAGAGATACCATCTCACACAAGTCAAAATGGCCATTATTAAAAAGTCAAAAAAAAAAAAAAAAACAGATTTTAGCAAGGTTGTGGAGAAAAAGGAATGCTTCTATACTGTTGGTGGGAGTGTAAATTAGTTCAACAGTGTGGCAATTCCTCAAAGACAGAGAGTCAGAAATATCATTTGACCCAGCAATCCCATTACTGGGTATATAAACAAAGGAATATAAATCATTCTATCATAAAGAGACACGCAACTGTATGTTCATTGCAGTACTATTTACAATAGCAAATACATGAAATCAACCTAAATGCCAATCAATTATAGAATGGCTAAAGGAAACATAGTACATAGACACCATGGAATACTATGCAGCCATAAAAAGGAACAAGATCATGTCCTTTGCAGGGACATAGATGGAGCTACAAACTAACACAGGAAGAGAAAATCAAATACTGCATGTTCTGATAAGTGGGAGCTGAATGGTAACACATGGACACATATTGGTGAACAACAATCACTGGGGCCTGTCAGAGGAGAGCATCAGGAAGCACAGCTGGTGAATGCTGGGCTTAATACCTAGCTGAAGGGGTGATATATGCAGCAACCAGCATGGTACACATTTACCCATGTAACAAACCTGCACATCCCACACAGGTACCCCTGAACTTAAAATAAAAGTTGGAAGTGAAAAAAAAATGAAAACAGAAATCAATTGTATTTTTATACATTAGCAATGAACAACCCATAAAGGAAAACTAAGCAAACAATTCCATTTATAGTAGCATCAATAGGAATAAAATATTTGAGGGGATATTTAATAAAAGAATTACAAAATTTATATTGTGAGAACTCCATCATTAGCTGTCAGTGGAAATGCAAGTCAAATCACAATGAGATGCTACTTCACACCCACTATATGGTCCATAATCAAAAATACAGATAAGAAGTATTGGTGAGGAGGTGCACACATTGGAATCCTCATACACTGCTGCTGTAAAATGTTGCATCTGCTTTGGAAAACAGAGGACAATGAAACAGCATGGCAGTTCCTCAAAAGGTTAGAGTTACCATATGACCCAGCAGTTCTATTTGTCTAGAAGTTCATTTTCATTCTGTTTAGAAATTCTAGCATTAAAGGCAATAAATTTTTCACTGACAATTGCTGCAGTTGCATCCCAGAAGACACATATTTTAAAGTTTTCCTGATTATAAAAATAACACATTATTTTTGTAAAGATTGGTGTGTACTCAAGAGAAATGAAAACATGCCCATACAAAAAAATTGTACATGGATGCTCATAGCAAGGATAATAGCAAAAAGCAGAAACAACTCAAATGTCTATCAACTGATGAATAGATAAATAAAATGTGGCATATCCATATAATGTAGTATTGTTCCATAACAAAATGGAATGAAGCACTGTTACTTCATGGATGTAACATATCTTGAAAACATCCTAAGTAAAAGAAGCCAGTCACAAAAGCTCACATACTGTATCCTTCCATTGATATGAAATGTCCAGAACAGGCAAATCTATAGACACGAGTGTAGATTGGTGACTGCCTCTAGGGCTCAGGAGATTGGAATAAACATGGGGAGTGACAGCTGGTGGGTAGGTTTCTTGTTGAGATGATGAAAATGCTTCAAAATTTATTGTAGTGATGGTTGCACCACTCTCTGAATATACTAAAACTCATTGAATTGTATGCTTTAAATGGGTAGATTATACAGTAGGTGAATTATAACCCAATAAAATTGTTATATAAAAAAGAAATTGGCTGGGTGTGGTGGCTCACACCTGTAATCTCAGCATTTTGTGGGGCAGAGGCAGGTAGATCACTTGAGCCCTGGAGTTCAAGATCAGCCTGGGCAACACGGTGAAACTCCATCTCTACAAAAAATACACAAATTAGCCGGGTGTGGTGGCACATGCCTGTAGTCCCAGCTGCTTGGAAGGCTTAGGTGGGACCATCTTTTGAGTCCAGGAGGTCAAGGCTGCAGTGAGCCATGGTTGGGCCACTGCATTCCAGCCTTGGTGACAGTAAGAAGCAAAGAAAGAAAGGAAAGAAAAGGAAGGAGCAATCAATGTTTTTGTGATAATATCAAATTTGAATTCAAAGTAAAAAGATAAGGCCGGGGGCGGTGGCTCATGCCTGTAATCCTAGCACTTTGGGAGGCCAAGGCAGGCAGATTGCCAGAGCTCAGGATTTTGAGACCAGTATGAGCAACACTGTGAAACCCTGTCTCTACTAAAATACAAAAAATTAGCCAGGCGTAGCGGCGTGCGCCTATAGTCCCAGCTACTTGGGAGGCTGAGGCAGGAGAATCGCTTAACCCAGAAGGCAGAGGTTGCACTGAGCCAAGATTGCGCCACTGCACTCCAGCCTGGGTGACAGAGCAAGGCTCTGTCTCAAGAAAACAAAATAAGATATTAAACTGGAAGAATGAGGCCAATTATAATAAAAATAGTACTGCATGATGAAAATATAGACACTTTGAACATTTAAGCACTAAGTAGCATATGTCATCACAATACGTAATACAGAAACTGTTGTAAATACAAGGAGAACTTAAAAAAAAAAAAAAAAAAAAGACTCACAGTTCTTATCCCAGGACAGATCAAGGGGACGAAAAATAATCAAAACTGCACAGGACCTGATTAATAAAATTTATAAGGTCTATCCAATAGATAAATTTCAACTCTACACCTTCAAAATGCATGCTCAAAATGTATGCTAAAAACAAGCATACATTTTAAGGCCCCATAGATTGTTTATAGAAGTTAATTCTAAAGAAAACTTAGTAAATCCACACCAGGATGGAGATTCCTTAAATGACTAAAATTAGAACTATCATTTGATCCAGCAATCCTACTACTTGGTATCTACCCAGAGGAAAAGAAGTCATTATATGAAAAAAGATACTTGCACACACATGGTTATAGCAGCACAATTCGTAATTGCAAAAATATGGAACCAGCCTAAATGCCCATCAACCAATGAGTAGATTTTTTTAAATGTGCTATCTACATGCCATGGGATACTAGTCAGCCATATAAAGGAAAGAAATAATGGCATTCACAACAAATTGGATAAAGTTGGAGACCATGATTCTAAGGGAAATAACTCAGGAATGGAAAACCAAATACTGTATGTTCTCACTTATAAGTGGAAGCTAAGTTTGAGGACATAAAGGCATAGGAATGATATAATGAACTTTGGGGACTCAGAGGGAAGGGCAGGAGGGAGGTAAGGATTAAAAGACTACACATGGGTACAATGTACACTGCTCGGATGACGAGTGCACCAAAATCTCAAAAATTACCACTAAAGAACTTATCGAACTTATCCATGTAACCAAGAACCACCTGTCCCCAAAAATTGAAATTTAAAATAAAGGAGAAAAAAATAGCACATAACACATTCTTCAAAATACTATAACATTGAATAACAAAAGCTGGCACAAAAGTTGACACAATTAAAAAAAAAAAAAAAAAACAAGCCTAATTGGTAAGAAACATCCTATCTCTTGAACAACTTTTGTTTCAAACAAAAATCAGAAACCAAAACTGCACTGAGCTACATGCTCCACCAGGTCAAAGACCTGGTTGCTGCTTTCAAGTGTTTTGCAAACCATATTTTTCACAGAAGTATAACTAGATAGATGCTAGATTTGCTAGATGTGTTGCTGGTTCCAACTGGGGTCAAAACTAATTGTGTCCCTTTATTTGTTCTGGTATATTTCATTGTGCTTTGATCACTTTTCACTTATGTCCATTTATTCCTAAACCACTGTGACATCTACTCTTATATTTTATTTATCTAGAAGTTCATGTTCATTCTGTTTAGAAATTCTAGCATTAGAGGCAATAAATTTTCCACTGATAATTGCTGTAGTTGTATCTCAGAACACACACATTTTAAAGCTTTTCTCCTGATTATAAAAGTAACACTTTTTTTGTAAAGATAAAAGTAAATATTTGGGAATATATAAATTAGATGATGAAGACCTCTCTTTTCTGTAATTCCATTCCCTATACTACAACCACCCCCCAACCAATACCTTAACTAATTTTACAATGTGGTGAATATTCCTTAAAAAATTTTCTAGGCTATTGAGAGTACATATGTATATAATAATCTCTTTTTAACAGAAATGGAATCATACTTTCATACTTAACCTAAAATTAGTTCTTTTCACTTAAGCATATAAATGGTAACTCGCCATATTGGTACATATAGGCTTCTCTCAATGGCAACATGATATTCAGTTGTATGGCTGCAGTCATATACATTTCACAAGCTCCCTCTTGACTCACAGTTCAGTTGTTTACAATTTTGGATATTACAAATACTGCTGCAATAAACATTCTTACTCATACATCTTTGCACACTTGTATAAATACATATATTACTGTAAGATTTGTAGTTTTCTCATGATTATCCCTCAGCTACTAAACAAAGTTGCCTAGGATTACAAACAAGGTTGTCTAAGACAATGACCCTCATTTTAAAGTAGCATGACTGAAGAAACAACAGGAAATGCCTACTTAATATGGTTTTATACGGTTCAGGGTAGGTGGCAATGGAAATTTTCAAAAGAAATACAGGAAGGGACCTAAATGGAATTATTTTAAAAAGAAAATCAAAAAAGGAGGATTCCAGGTCTTATAATGTATGAAACCAACTTTGTAGGTTTCAAAATGTGTGGGGTGCTACAGACTAACTTCTACCCTACGGACTCTCCTCTCATCAGTCAGTGCAGGTAAAAATTCACATACACCCAGCTTTGACAGTTCTACTGGTCAATATGGATACACAGAAGTAACCACACACCAAGAAGATAAAGCCTAGGATCAAAACAAGCAAGAAAAACTTCTGCTAGAATGTTCTCCCCACCCTCACTGTTACCAAGGGTGCTAAGCCCACCTGGAGTGGGGAGTAGAACAGGGTGTTAACACAACCAAGTAATCCTAACTAGAGGGGACAGAGGAATAACTGAAGATAACAGAAATTAATTAATTTGAAAATGGAGCTCAGCTAGTTATTTTTCAAAAGCTCCAAGAGTTCTTATTTCCAAAAATATTAAAAATTAAATAGATAAACCAATATAGGCTCAGGCTGAGCAAAGTATACTCTGACATATATGAAAGAATGTTAGTGGCGTTCAGGCAAGGTGTGATGAGAAATAATTCTGGAAAAGTAGACAGGTATCAGACAAAGGACAGTGTTGTGCATCACACTAAAGAATGTGGACTCTATCCAGGGGACAACTGGGACTGTTTTGCACTTTTTGTTTTTCTTTTGGAGACAGGGTCTCACTCTGTTGTCCAGTCTGAAGTGCAGTGGCACAATAGTAGTTCATTGTAACCTCAAACTTTTGGGTTCAAGCAATCCTCCTGCCTCAGCCTCCTGAGTAGCCAGGACTACAGGTACACACACTACACCCAGGTAAATTTTTCTATTTTTTTGTAGAGACAGAGTCTCACTATGTTGCCCAGGCTTGTCTCAAACTCCTGGCCTCCAGCAATCCCCTCACCTTAGCTTCCCAAAGCACTGGTATTATAGGTGTGAGCCACCAGGCCTGACCTAAATTCCCCCTTTTAAGCAGAGGAGTAGATGATTACTTTTTACTCTTGGAGCAATTGCAGTGGACACTAGGATGGAGGAGGGAACTTTGAGGCAGAGAGGACAGAAAAGAGACTGTAGCAATTCTCCAAATGAGAACTAGCATGGACAGTGGCAATGAATAAAGAACGTGGTTCTTAGAGAAACTAAGAGAAAAAAGGAAGTATAAGAAGACGCTCAGTTTCATTGTTGGATAAATGTTTCCTTATCTATAAAAGGATAATTTTTAATACAGTTATTGTAAAGATTATAAAAGTGGGTTTGTTTAAAGTTAACTTATATCCTATCTTTGTTTGAGCAAAGATTTGCTGCAACTTAAATTAGAGTAATGGATGTTGTCTTAATCCATTTGTGCTGCTATAACAGAACGCCTGAGGCTGGGTAATTTATAAAGAAGAGAAATGGTTTTCTCACAGTACTGGGGGCTGGGAAGTCCAAGATCAAGACACCAGCATCTGGTGTCTGGTGAGGGCCTTCTTGCTGTGTCCTCACATAGCAGAAGGTGGAAGGACAAAAAGGAGATGAATGCTGTGTCCTCACATGGCAAAAAAGCAGAAGAGAACAAACTCGCTCCTGCAAGCTCTTTTCATAACAGCATTAATCCATTCATGAGGCAGAAGCCTTATGACCTAAACAGCCCTCCCATGAGGCCCGAGCTCCCAACACTGTTGCACTGAGGATTAAGTTTTCAACACATTAATTTGGGGGACACATTCACACCATAGCAGATATAAACACACTATAAAATGCCCCATGAATGTGCACTATTGCCATTTATTACTAGCATTGGCACATCCATGAATGTCCATGAGTTTAGAGACTGTGAGTTTGCCATGCTGTGCAGGACAGGGCAGAGGGGCAGCTTGGTGGGCTCTGCCCAGCAGATGATTCCAATGCCAAGGTTTATCAAACAAATATTGGAGTTGTGAACTCAGTGGGTCTGAAACCAGGGCACTCACTGTGAGTCAGACCCTGTACCAGACCCTGTATGTATTTATTTCACTTTATTTCCAGAATAAGGATTATTTTTTAAAGACTTCATAGATGAGAAAATGCAAGGCTTTTTCCACTTATGAGATTAATTAGCATCATCCGTGGAAGTCAGAGGGGCCCACACTGACTTCTTCATGCTTTCCCAATGATGCAGAACCCTCTGTGTCTGCAAGGGCAGCGCTGCAGTTCAATAGAAATATGTCCATAGCAGCTCTGTCCAGCTGCAGCCCTCCAGGGGTTGAAGGCAGCCTGGTGTAGGGTAGGCACGACTAGCAAGTGGTGCTTCTGTGGGAAGAACAAGCCCTGTCTCTTCTGTGTGGTTATCCATTCTCTTTTTCCTTCTGTCCAAGGCAGCCCCAGGGTCCCTCCCTTCCCCTGGCAGGACCCTGATGGTGGCTCTCATGCTCTTCTTGTTGGTCATCCCTATTCTCAGTTATGCTGACCCCTGCTGCCCTTCCCAGTGGCCTCAGTCAGCTGCCACGTTACAGCTCAGTCTTGTAGTTGTGGTGGGACCTCTCCCCACCGAGGCTACAACTCTCTTATTAGGCTCACAGGACAAGAATACTGAATTTTCAGTTCTTTGCAGACAAGTTAGGTAGAAGGACTTTAAAACTGTCACCATCCATTGTCCCCCAAGCATCATCTTTAAGGGCAAAGATGCTGCTGAACCAATAAAACATTTGACAAAATGTCCCAGTGTCACCTTTAACTAGCCCCTACTCTCACCTTTGACAGCCACCTCTCTGGCTCCCAACTTGGCTTAATCCTAAACATGGGGTTTCTGGCTGCCCCAGAAGTGGCTCCGTTGGGTAAGTCCTATTAGGACCCCCATGGCTTGCACCTGGTGGGCTGATTATCAGAGGTCAGGACCCCTCACACTGACCTGGCCCAACCTTGATTTTGCTTCTACCAAGTCCTATTGTGTTCACCTAAACCCCTCCCCACCCAACACTCACACACACACACCCCTCACAAGGGTCTGGCTGTCCTGGGTGACCATGAGCCACCAGGAACAGGGATTTTTAAAGACAGGTCTTGGGCAGCAACTTCTACCAAGACAACAGGAAGAATAAAATAAGTCAGACTCTGTGGGTTAAAATGCTAGGGCAATGACTATCAACGCCTGAACCATGGATGAAGTCCGGGCCATGGAAATACAGAAGAAGTGGAGGGAATAGAGCCAGGTCGGAGCAGGGAAGGAGCAGTGGAGGGGCTGAACACAGGCCACAAATCTCACTGATGCTTTTAACTTCTGATTACGGGCAGCAGGAGAAGCGTTCATGGGCAAGTCCTGCCAGCTTAAAAGGTGGAGGGAGGGTTTGCTGCCAACAGTTAAATGGTACCAGGGACAGGGTACAAGTCCCTGGACTCTACCCAGAGAAGAATTCCCAGGGTAGCCATGACCCTCAGCAAGGCTGTTGCTGCCACTCTTCCCCAGTCCCCAGGCCTGGCCCCCGTGGCAAGTCCCAGAGTAGGAATCAGCATCAAGAATCTAGCAAAGCAAGACTCAGAAGCCAAGGAAGGTTCTAAAGTCTTAGAGCAGTGTTCATCAAAGCACATGCTCAGAGCACACTGGACTTAAGGAAATGGCAGCTTAGAGAGGCAAGGAAGCCGGCCTCCAGTCTGGGTCACTCCCTCAACCCCCACTGACCCTATCACTGTGTCATCTACAGGCAGCCTGGGAGACCCAGAGGACAAGGGCTGTCAGCATCTTATCGACCAGCCTTTCGGTTGGCTCTATCAGAGGCAGGCTAGGAGTCTAACCCCAGTCCTAAATGATTGCATGTCCATAGAGATTTGCTGGGGAGAACTCGAGATGGCTGGCTACAAGCTGCTAATACATACCACTCTCACAGAGAGGAGACAAAGTGGCATTGAACACTAGCTCTACACTAGCAGGAGGCCATGTTGGGATTCATCAAGGCCACATCAAGACTCACAGAGAATAGAGAGGAGCAAAGCAGGGCAGCCACCCACCTGAGATCAACACGGAGCCACGGGAAGCTCCCTACTGCGGGAAAGGGTGAGTGAGCAAGAGCCCCCCAGGGACCCACACTTCCACCAGAGACCTCTGCAATCCTGTGCACAGGAGATCCCCCATGACCTCCCCAGGGCTCCAGGTGAACACAGAGAGCCACCTGGAGTCTGGGCAGAGTCACTGCTCAAGCCCCTGTGAAGTCCCAGGGGCCTTGGATCCCTGAGCAACCCAACACCAGCTGCCATAGCCCCTCCAACCAGGAATGACAGGCTTTTTCACAAGCCCTAAGTTAGGGGCCATGTCCATGGTGCTGAGGAGCAGCAGGACTGCAGGCCCTGCCTTTCCTGCTCCTCACCAGGCAAGGCCCACTGGCCTGGGTCGCCAGTACAGTCACCCTACTCCTGCCTGAGCACTCTGGCCAGTCATGGCTCTGCATTTCTCTGGGAAGCAGCTCCCAGAGGTAACCCCACAGGCCTGCTGCACTGTCCTTAGGCTGGAGAGGGAGCAAAGAGCCAGAGAGCTATTGTGGCCTCCAGCTTGCCGCAGCTCCACTACGGAGAAGAGGTCAGACTGTTTTCCGGGCAATCCCATGCCCATGCTGCTTCTCACCAGGCAGGGTCTCCCAGTTTGGGCCCATAGCACAGCCACCCACCCCTGCTTGATCACTCCTATCTGCCACAGCTCTGTGCTTCTCTAGGGTAGAGCTGCCAGAAGCAACTGACTGGCCCTCAGCCATCCACCTGGCACTGGGATCCCCACTTTTACTTCCCCCCAGGCTGGAGAGAGAACAAGAAGCATGAGTGCCTTTACTGGAGCCACCAGCACACCAGCAGCTGCCCTACAGAGGCAGCCAGATTCTTTCCTCATGATCCCCCCACCTTCCCTGCCCTCTTCCAAATGGGGCTTGCTGCCTTCTGGCTTCCAGTGTACCCACACAGCCCTGCATGAGCATTTCAGCTTTAGCCCAGAGCCCTACTTAAAACCCTACCCCCACAGCCTATGAGTTTCCCTTGGGCTTCCACCACCTAAGCACCCTGTCTGTCCCCATCTGAGAGTTCAGTTAGTGACCTGGGGACCAGCCAAATCACCTGAGCCCCCAGACTCTTCAGGACTTATACACACTGTCCACCCAGCCATCTAGGGGCCAAGGAGTTAAAGAACTACCTAGTCCATTCCAGTTCTGCTGGCACCTGACCACTTCCCCTAGAGCCTGAGGTTAGACTGCCCTAACCAGCCAACACCACAACAACCAACAAACCCCTGCACAGGCCCAAAGACAGAGCTCCCCATCCTCCTACACATAGAAGTAGCACTATCACATTGGAGAAGAGGGGAGCCACAAAGTATCTGTATTAGGTTGAGTGATGAAGTTCTGCCCCAAAACCACTCCCACAGAGAATCACAAATTAGTCAATCCCCAAGGCTCTCAACCACATTGTGCTCCAGAGATAGGTTATGATGTGCATCTGATTTAGGAGTCCTGAGCGCCGGAAGAGGAGTGAGACAGAAGAGCAGTCCACATTCCTGCCTATCAAGGATGAGGGGCTGGTGCAGCCCCCCACCGCACCCCCATGCAGAGACCTCAGCTCATTTCACTAGGAGCTCCTCCCAGCCACCCTCATCAGGGAAGGTACCTACATTAAACACAGGGATATTCTTGGGCAAGCCGGGGCTCCAGCTCTGCCTAGCTGTGTCACTCCACCCCACAGAACAGGAAGCACACGGCAGGGAGCACTCTGTGGTCCAGCCCATCATCTAAAACAACAGAGAGCATCTCACAGTAAACAAAGATCAGGTACATACCCATTGCTTGCGCCATGCTGGCTCTCACCCATAAGTGCCATCTACTGGCCCACACGCTGAACTGCATAGCCCAGTATAAAACCTACTGGTGGAAGTGCATAGGACCATAGAAGCAAAGTCAAAAAAAAAACCCTACCCAACATACCCTACAGTCACACCCTCTAGCAAGGTGGGAGGAAGAGAAAGAAAGAAAAAAAAAACAATAGTAATATAGGGAAAGAAAAAGGGGGAGAGTCTATCATGGAGAAAGAGAAAGAAAGAAAGAAAACAATAGTAATATAGGGAAAGTAAAAGGGGGAGAGCCTATCATCATGAAAATGATTACAAAAATTAGAAGTGCCAGCATCTCCAAATGAGAAGGAACCAGCACAAGAATTCTGGCACCATGAAAAATCTGCATGTTCTGATACTACCAAAGGATCACACTAGCTCTCTAGCAATAGCCCACAACCAAAATGGAAACCCAGAGCGTCAGATAAAGAATTCAAAGCCTGGATTACAAAAAAAATTCAATGATTTTCAAGATGAGGTTTAAAATCAATGTAAAGAAACCAGTAAAACAATCCAGGTAATGAAGGAAGAGATAAACACCTTAAAAGAAATTAATCAGAGATTCCGGAGTTGAAAAATTCAGTTAAGGAATATCAAAACACAACTGAAAACTTTGTCAATAGACTAGATCAAACAGAAGAAAGAATTTCAGAGCTTGAAGACTGGTCCTTTGAGCTAACCCAGGAATTTTTTTTAATGAACAAAAGAATAAACAAAAGAATTTTTTTAAATGAACAAAGTCTTCAAGATGTGTGGGGTGGTATAAAATGACCCAACCTACAAATCACTGGCATTCCTGAGGGAGAAGGAGAAAAAGGTAACAACCCAGAAAACATATTTGAAGAAATAATTCATGAAAATTTCCCTAATCTTGTTAGAGATGTAGGCATTCAGGTACAAGAAATCCAGAGACCATTTGCAAGATACTACACAACATGAGCATCACCAAGGCATAGAGTCACCAGACTGTCCAATCTTAAGAAAAAAATCTTAAAGGCAGCTATAGAAAAAGTCAGATCACATACAAAGGGAACTCCATCAGGATAACAGCAGGCTTCTCAGCAGAAACCCTATAAGCCAGAAGAGACTGGGGCCTATTTTCAGCATTCTTAAAGAAAAGAAACTCCAGCCAAGAATTTCATATCCCACCAAACTAAACTTCATAACTAAAGGAAAAATAAAATCTTCCTCAGACAAGCAAGCGCTAGGGAAATTCATTACTACTAGACCAGCCTTACGAGAGATCCTTAAGGGAGTTCTAAACATGGAAAAGAAAGAACAATACCTGCTACCACAGAAACACACTTAAGTACAGAGCCCACAGACTCTATAAAGCAACTACTGAATGGAAACTACAAAACAACCTATTAACAACTTTACAATAGGATCAAATCATCAGTATGAATACTAACCTTGAATGCAAATGGTCTAAATACCTCACATAGAAGGCATAGAGTGGCAAGGTGGATTTAAAAAAAAAAAAAGTGAGACCCATTCATCTGCTGTCTTCAAGAGATCCATCTTACATGTAATGATACCCATAGGCTCAAAGGAAAGAGATGGATACATCAGGTATCAGATAAAACAGACGTTAAGCCAGCAACAGCAAAAAAGGACAAAGAAGGGCATTATATACTGATAAAGAGTTCAATTCAACAGGAAGACTTAACTATCCTAAATATATATGCACCCAACAACCAGATTCACAAAATAAGTGCTTTTAGAACTACGAAAAGACTTAGGCAGTCACACATTAATAGTGGGGGACTTCAAAATCCCACTGACAGCATTAGACAGATCATTGAGGCAAAAAACTAACAAGGAAATTCTGGACTTAAATTCAACCCTTGACCAATTGGACCTAATGGACATCTACAGAACACTCCACCCATCAACCACAGAATATACATTCTTCTCATTTGCACATGGGACATACTCTAAATCAACCACACAGTTGGCCATAAATCAAGTCTCAATAAATTCAAAAATATCAAAATCATATCAAGCATACTCTCAGACAACAGTGCAATAAAAATTGGAATCAATACCAGGAAGATCTTCCAAACTCACACAACTACACAAAAATTAAGCAGCTTGCTCTTGAATAGCTTTGGAGTAAACCAAATTAAGGCAGAAATCAAAAAATTCTTTGAAATAAATAAAAATAAAGATATATCAAAATTTCTTGGATGCAGCAAACGCAGTGTTAAGAGGAAAAAGTTATAGTGCTAAACACCTACATTAAGACATTAGAAAGCTCTCAAATCAAGTAATATTACAACTAGACAAATTAGAAAAACAAGAACAAATTAACCCCAAAGCCAGCAGAAGAAAAGAAATAACTGAAATCAGAGCAGAACTGAAAAAAATTGAGATCCAGAAGTCCACACAAAAAATCAACAAAACCAAAAGTTGGTTATTTGAAAGGACACACAAGATCAAAAGACCAGTAGCTAGCCTAACAAAGAAAAACAGAAAGATGATCCAAACACCCACAATCAGAAATGACAAGACTGGCATTACAACCTCACAGAAATACAAGATTCTCAAAGACTACTATGAACACCTATATGCACACAAACTAGAAAATCTAGAGGAAGTAGATAATTTTCTTGACACATGCAACTTCCCAAAATTGACTCAGGAAGAAACCAAAACACTGAACAGACCAACGCTAAGTTCCAAAACTGAGTCAGTAATTTATTTTAAACCTATCCACTAAAAAAAAAAAAAAAAAAAAAAAAAAAAAAAAAAAACACTGGATTACAAAAATTCACTACCAAATTCCACCAAATGTACAAAGAAGAGTTGGTACCAATTCCACCAAAACTATTCCAAGAAACTGAGAAAGAGGGACTCTTCCCTGATTCATTATACTAAGCTAATATTGCCCAGATACCAAAATCTGGTAAAGACACAACAAAAAAAGAAAACTACAGGCCAATATCCCCGATGAACATAGAGGCCAAATTGTCAACAAAATACAAGCAAATTGAATCCAACAGCACATCAAAAAGTTAATCCGCCATGATCAAGTAGGCTTTATTCCTGGGATGCAAGGTTGGTTCAACACACACAAATCTATAAATGTGATTCAGCACATAAACAGAACCTAAAATAAAAACCATATGATGATCTCAATAGGTGCAGAGAAATCTTTCAATAAAATTCAACATCTTTTCATGATAAAAGCTCTCAATAAACTAGGCATCAAAGGAACATATTTCAAAATAATAAGAGCCATTTGTGACAAACCCATAACCAACATCATTCTGAATGGGCAAAAGCTGGAAGCATTCTCCTTAAAAACTAGAACATAAGGATGCCCACTTTCACCACTCCTATTCAACACTGTACTAGAAATTCTAGCCAGAGCAATCAGGCAAGAGAAAGGAATGAAAGGCATCCAAATAAGAAAAAAGGAAGTCAAATTATCTCTTTCTGGCCAGGCACGGTGGCTCACACCTGTAATCCCAGCACTTCGGGAGGCCGAGGTGGATGTATCACGACGTCAGGAGTTCGAGATCAGCCTGGCCAACATGGTGAAACCCCGTCTCTACTAAAAATACAAAAATTAGCCAGACATGGTGTCGCACACCTGTAATCCCAGCTACTTAGGATGCTGAGACAGGAGAATCACTTGAACCCAGGAGGTGGAGGTTGCAGTGAGCTGAGATCGCACCACTGATCTCCAGCCTGGGCAACAGAGTGAGGCTCCAACTCAAAAAATAAAAAATTTAAAAATTTAAAAATCTCTTTTCACTGACAATTCTGTACCTAGAAAATGCTAAATATTCTGCCAAAAGCCTCCTAAAACTGATGAACAACTTCAGTAAATTTTCAGGATACAAAATCAAAATCAATAGTATTTCTATACACCAG
>NW_016806836.1:6268936-6309145 GCF_001698545.2 Rhinopithecus bieti
ATATATATATATATACACACACACACACACACACACACATACACACACACCCCTAGGAAAACATCTAAGCAAGGAAGTGAAAGAGCGCTATAAGGAGAACTGCAAAACACTACAGAAAGAAATCATAGATGGGCCAGGTGCAGTGGCTTATACCTGTAATCCTAGCACTTTGGGAGACCAAGCCGATGGATTACTTGAGCCCCGGAATTCAAAACCAGCCTGGACGACCATGACAAGATTCCATCTCTACAAAAAAGTACAAAAATTAGATGACGTGATGGTGTGCACCTGATTCCAGCTACTTAGGAGGCTGAGGTGGGAGGACCGCTTGAGCCTGGGAGGCAGAGGTTACAGTAAGCCAAGACTGTGCCACTGCACCACAGCCTGGGTGACAGAGTGAGACCCTGTTTCAAAAAAAAAGAAGGAAAAGAAAGGAAAGGAAAGGAATCATATAAACAAATGGAAAAACTTTCCATGTTCATGGATTGGAAGAATCACTATTACTAAAATACTGCCAAAGCAATCTGCAGATTCAACACTATTCCTATCAAACTACCAACATAATTTTTCACCGAATTAGAAAAAACACTATTCTTTAAAAAGTCCAAATAGCCAAAGCAATCCTATGCAAAAAGAACAAAGTCAGAGTCATCACATTACATGACTTCAAACTGTACTATAAGGCTACAGTAACCAAAACAGCATGATATCGGTACAAAAACAGACACATAGACCCAAGGAATGGAACAGAGAATCCAGAAATAAAGCCACACACCTACAACCATCTGATATTTGATGAAGTCAACAAAAACAAGCAATAGAGAAAGGACTCTATATTCAATAAATGCTGCAGGGATAACTGGCTAAGCATATGCAGAAGAATGAAACTGGACCCCTACTTTTCACCACATACAAAAATTCCAGATGGATCAAAGATTAAAATATAAGACCTCAAGCTATAAAAATCCTAGAAGAAAACCTGAGAAATACCATTCTAGACATGGCACATGGCAAAGAATTTATGACCAAGACCTCGAAAAGCGATCTCAACAAAACAAAAACTGACAAGTGGGCCCTATTAAACTAAAGAACATCTGCACAGCAAAAGAAACTCCCAACAAAGTAAACAGACAACCTATAGAATGAGAGAAAATAGTCAAACTATGCATCTGACAAAGATCTAACATTGAGACTCTGTAAGAAACTTAAATCAGCAAGCAAAAAACAACCCTATCAAAAAATAGGCAAAGGACATGAACAGACACTTTTGAAAAGAAGACAAATGGCCAAACATATGAAAAAAATGCTCCACATTACCAATTATCAGAGAGAAGCAAATCAAAACCACTATAAGACACTATCTCATATCAGTCAGAATGGCTATTACTAAAAAGTCAAAAAATGACAGACGCTGGCAAGGCTATGGGGAAAATGGAATGCTTATACATAGTTGCTGGGAATGTAAATTAGTTCTGCCACTGTGGAAAGCAGTTCAGATATTTCCCAAAGAACTCAGAACTATCATTCAACCTAGTCATCCCATTACCAGTATGTATCCAAAGGAAAATAAATCATTCTACCAAAAAGACACATGCCCTCTCATGTTCATCACAACACTATTCACAACAGCAAAGACATGGAATCAACCTAGGTGCCCATCCATGGTGGACTGGATAAACAAAATGTGGTACATATATACCACGGAATACTATACAGCCATAAAAAAGAGCAAAATTTTGTCCTTTCAGCAACATGGATGCAGCTGGAGGCCATTATGCTAAGCGAACTAACATGAGAACAGAAAAACCAAATACCACATGTTTTCACTTATAAGTGGGAGCTAAACATTGGGTACACATGGACACAAAGATTGGAAAATAGACACTACAGATTCCAAAAGGGGCAGGGAGGGAGGGGGTAGGGGCTGAAAAGCTTCCTGTCAGGTACTTTGCTCACTACCTGGATGATAGGATCAATTGTACCCCAAACCTCAGCATCACGCAATATACCCATGTAATACTTGCACAAGTACCATTTGAATCTAAAACAAAAGTTGAAATTTTTTTTTTTTTTTTTGAGACAGTCTCGCTCTGTCACCCAGGCTGGAGTGCAGTGGCCAGATCTCAGGTCATTGCAAGCTCCGCCTCGCGGGTTTACGCCATTCTCTTGCCTCAGCCTCCTGAGTAGCTGGGACTACAGGCACCCGCTACCTTGCCTGGCTTTTTTTTTGTATTTTTTAGTAGAGACGGGGTTTCACCGTGTTAGCCAGGATGATCTGGATCTCCTGACCTCATGATCTGCCCATCGCGGCTTCCCAAAGTGCTGGGATTACAGGCTTGAGCCACTGCACCTGGTCAAAGTTGAAATTTTTAATAAAGAGATTTGCTGAACAGATAAATGAGGTAAAGGGACCAGGGAGACTGTAAGGGGGAAAACACAATAATAAGAAAAAGGGGGATACTTTTTGGTAGCTACTGTGTGACCACCATTATAGCCACACAACAACCCAAACCTATCTGGTCATTCCTCTGCCTAAAATCCCTCAGTGACTTCTACTGTAGTCAGAGTAAAATCTAAAAGCCTCAGGGAAGCCTTTAAGGCCTTCCGGGACCTGGCCCCTGGCTGCATTTTCAGTCTCACCTCTTGCCAGGCCCAGCCACACTCCCCACCACCCCACCCCAACCTGCCCTGTGCTCTGCACTCCAGATTGCAGCTTCAGACTTACTTCCACATATCATTCTGCCATTGCTTTTTTCACTCACTATATCATTGACATCTGGCTGTGCCCACATGTTTAGGTTTATACCTGATACTTTATATGCATGAACTCACTTAATCCTCTCAAGAAATCTGTGAGACAAGGATAATTATACCTACTTACAGTAAAAGAAATGGAGGCTGAGAGGTTAAGTGAGTTATTCAAGGTCATTGCTCATGCTAAGACATGCTCCCCCCACCCTCACTGGGCATCCTGATGGTCACCCCTAAGGTGACCAGAAAACACAGGACAGGCACAGGTTATATTAATAATTAGCCTCTCAGTCTAGTAGCTGGGACCTCAGAAACACTGGGTGGAGGGAGGCAAGGAGGCCAAGCCTGTCAGGAGTGTGGTGGGGAAGCTGGTGACAAACTCATCCCGATTTGCCCAGGACTTTCCAGGTTTTAGCACTGAAAGTCTCACATCCTGGGAAACTCATCAGTCCTTTTCTTAAAACTGAAAGTTCTGCATCCCATGACTATCTCTCCTCTCAGTACCAAGAAAACGGGCTTGGTTAGTCACCCAAACTCAGATCAGTTTCTTTGTCCAGCAGATAAGGTGTCCAGGACAGGCAGGGCTCCTAGGCATTCTCTCAGAGTCAGCATTAAAGCTACAGTTCAGATCATCAAACTGTACAAGACCCAGGCATAGACCCAATAGGAAAATGGGGCAGAGGGAAAAGGAGCCCCTCCACCATGGGCGAGGGCTGGCCAGAATCAGGCTGGATCAGGGTAGAGCTGGATCGGGGGAAACTCAAGTCCAAATCTTTGGCTGCCTTATTTGCAATTGCTTTCCTAGTTTCTAGCATGGTATCTAGCACACAGCAAGTACTGGATGCAGGAGGAATGAATGGAGGAATGAATGAACAAATCGCCTAGCCCATTACAATTAAATCTGAGACTTCAAGCAGCTAGAACAGAACCCAGCTCAATGATACAACTGCTAACAGACAACTTGGATCCGTGGGAGAGGATTCAAAGGGCCGGGAAGGAAAACGCCGTTGGAGACAGAGTTATGCCAGAGAGAACAGCCAATCAATCCAGCTTTGCTGCTGGAGGGCTCACTGTCTGCTGGTGGTTCTTGGGGAAGAGGCTGCCGTTTCCAGCCATTTTTCCTTCTCTCAATTGCTGCCTTTGGAAAATACACCAAGAATTGCAAGGCTTTCACTGAGGCCTTCTTCAAAAGCCTTCATTGTGAGGAAGTCTCCGTCATTAGCCAAAATTCGAGCCGAGTTTCCATTGGGCAATCACTTCTAACTTGTAAAGAGGTTTTTACCGTAATTATTCCAGCGGCTAAGGGCGGGAGCAATGTGGCCAGGCCTGGGGAGCAGCAGCAGCACCATCTTGTGGCTCTTTGGAGAACACCACCGGGCTGTGTCTGCCCTTCACTGGAGTGTGTAAACCCGGTTGCTGACAATTCACAACATTGGATATCTTAACAAGGATATCTGCTCTGCTATTTAACAATCTGACCCATTGCTCAACCTTTATAAAGATCAAAAAACAAAATCAATCCCCAAATTCAGCATGGATTCAATGGCATGTAACCTTTGTGTTTTCAGAAGTTTCCCAGAGAAAATGTACATATGCTGAGCTAACTAATATGCAATACACAGGTGCAGATTAAGGAACAACTACACTTTTCACAGGCCTCCCCTATACAAATATGCCTTTCTTGCTCATTGAAGGAAACACTGATTTTTGAACTAAATGATTTGTTCATTTACTTAACAAATATTTATTGAGTGCCTGTTACGTGCAAGACAGGTATGAGGCACTGGATGTACCACAGTGAGGAAAACAAATATGGTCCCTGTCTGCTCTAGTGCATATAGTCTAGTGGGGGAGGCAACGTAAGTCAAATAATTAATGAGATACTAGTGCCCTGGAAAAAGTGCTAGGAAGGAAGATACAGGGGTGGTGAGCCGGTGTGCTCGGGCAGTGAGTGTGATGTAGGACAAGGAGTCGAATAGAGCTTCTTTTATGATGGGTAAGCTAAAAACAAAAAGTCTCAATTCTCTGCCAGGAAACTCAGAGACCAAGAGCTTTCAAGCATTGCATTGACAAGTCTGCTGGGAGTTGATTGCTGGGAACAATTTGAACTAACCCCCAGTGTTAAGGGTGTTTCATCTGGTTCCCTTTCACTCCCCCACACACAATACACACATATATATCCACACATGCACACACACGCACACACACACATTCACATACATACACATGCACAATTGATTTATCGTCTCTTTGTGCTGAAGAGGAATTAAATTATGTGCAGATGAGAACCGCAGTCATATGGAGTCATGCTTAGCTGGGGAAGAGCTGAAAGGTTCTTTAAAAGAAAGCCTTATCTCTGAGGTTCAGACAAGCTGGGTTTGTAGAACAGTAGCTGAGGCTCCCCCAGGGCAGTAGGGCTCTAGCTGGAGTCCCCCAAGGAAGGGAAGATGAGGTTACAGCTCCACACAGTTGGGAGACTTCATAGGTGTAGAAATTCAGACTTGAAAGGGACCTTAAAGTTCACCCTGTCCTGATGTTTGAAAGAGGATGGTGGAATGCACGTGAGTCTTAGAATCAAACAGACATAGATCCTAAGCCTGGCTACAGCATGATTTGCCAATTCAACTTCTCTGAGCCATTTCATCATCTGTGAAATGAAATTAAGGATCTCTATGCTGCAAGCAGGCTCAAGTTCTATTACGGTCCCAAGACTGGGCTTCTTCCTGAAAGCCCTGCTCTCTCTGCCCTGCATGATAGGGGATCCTTTCACCAAAAATTATTCGTTCTTTCTGAAAAATGATAACTCGACATTCAATATTTTTAGTTTATATTAATTGTATAAAAAACATATTTTCATATGCTATTTTCCATACTGACATAAATATAAATCATTGAATAATTAAATTGGTGGATAGGGACAGCTCGTCCTTAGAGAAGAACACCAATAAATACAAGGAATAATGGAAATAGAAAATCACTGTCAGGCAAACACCACCATATAATTTTTGCAAGCAAGATACTTATTAAATACAAATGGGGAAACAGGAACTTAATGGTGAAGAAACCTGGCAGACAGCACCTTTACCAAGAGATCAACGTCAATATCACAGGTAATAAAATATATCAACATCAGTGATGCGATGCCCTGAGAAGAGCAATACGTCCCTTCTATGATATTCTTGCCAAATGCACAATCTCAATCTAATCATGAAAAACACCTGACAAATCCAAATTGAGGGCCATGCTACAAAATAACTGACCAGTACTCTTCAAAAGTGTCAGGTAATGAAAGTCACAAATAAAAAATCTGACAAACTCTCACAGGTTAGAGAAGACCAGGAAGACATAACTAATGCAATGGAAAGTGCTGATCCTGCCCCAGAAAAAAAAGAACATTACCAGAAAAACTGGCTGCATTCAAATAATGTCTGTAGGTTCATTAATAATGTTGTATCAATGTTAATTTTATCAATTTATTTAGATGTGAAAAGAACCTATGGAAATAAACTACAGACTAGAGCGTAAAGTAGACATGCCCCTCCCAAAGTCCCACCTCCTGCAAGTAACCATGGCTAACGGTTGGGTGGTTTTTTTCATATATATATTTATAGTAACAATAAAAATAAATACATATATGTATCTGTCTTATATGCATATACATAAATGGAATCCTACTATGTCTCTATATAGTTCTGTAACATGCTATATTCACTCAACAATCTTTCCATATATATCTACCTTATTCTTTTCCATGGCTATCAGATATTTCACTATAATGACATGTAATTTTTATTTAACCAATCCCAGATTTATCTCCAATTCTTCCCTATAATAAATGATACTTCTGGTTTTAAAAAAACTATGTATATATGCTGCATATATGTGCAAATGTAGATATTTCTATAGAATAGAGCCTTAATGGGAGGGTGGTTGAGTCAAAATAAAGAAAAATTTAAATTTTGAACAGTGAATGAAAGTGTCCATTTCCCCATATCCTGAAAAATAGTATTATTAACGTTTTTTAGTTTTTTCAGTAGAGTGGGCCAAGCATGAGTTCTTGATTCTTTCACCTATCTGAATGTCTCTCCAAGGCTTCTGTCCCTACTACAAAAGAACAGTGGGAACCTTAAGTGAATTTCAATCTATTTGATGGCCAATTACTTAAGCTCTCTGGTGGCAGCCAGTCTCCAGGATAGCCCCCAAAGATCCTTGCCTACCAATCTGCACACCATTCTGGAGTCCCATCCCACCCTGCATCATGGTTGGTCTGCAGGACCAATAGAATATGACAGAAGTGATGACATGTGGTTTCTGAGGCTAGTTCATAAAAAGTCATTTGTCTTTGCCTTCTCCTTTGGATCACTAGCCCTGGTAAAAGCCAAACGCCATGCTAAACTGACACTCAGGCCTCCTTTGGAGGCCTCACAAATACTGCATGATGCAGAACTGAGGCCTCCTCCCAACAGCCATGTGAGTGTGTCATCTTGAAAGCAGAGTATCCAGCCCCAGTCAAGCCTTCAGATGACTGCAGCCCAAACCAACATCTTGAGTGCAACCTTAAGAGGCGTAAAATTAGCACCACCCGGCTAAGGCACTCCCAGATTCCTGACACTCAGAAACTGCATGCTTATTATTTTAAGCTACTAAGTTTTGAACTAATTTGTTATGTAGCAATAGATAGCAAATATACTCTCAGAGCCACACTTTCCACTGTAATAATAATAATAATAATTAGAACGTCCACTTCTCAGAGAGACAGTAGATGAAGTTCCTGCCACCTGCATGGCCCGTGGGCATTAGTCTTTCCCCCTCTCTCCTTAAGAACCTTGTGACACACTGGCAGGCCTGTCTAAACAGAAAGGAGTGTTTTCAGTTGTAATGCCTTTGACCTTTTCATTTAAAATACGTGTCAAATCCACTTCTAATTCATTTACAGACACATTATTCTGGGAAGGAAGCAGGGAGTTAACTTTGTTGCAGTGTGTTCCCTGCCCTTCTATGTGATGAAATTATCAAGACCAGACCATTGCTCTAGTCTTCCAAGAGCTGCCAAACTCTGGGTGATTGGGGGTGGCCACTTGGCATCCTGACCAGGGACAAGCTACTGTGCAGGGCCAAGGACAGAGAATCTGGCCAGTAGAGGAAGCCACAACTTTTTTTCCAAGCAGTGTAGACACACATGTCCAAAAAATAAATTACCCCGCCCTTCTCTACTAATGGATGTTCCCCGTGGATGGACTGAGCCCATTGGTGGTGACAGTGAGCAGAGGGAAGTCAGGAGCCATGAAATCCCAAAGGATAATGGAACCCCAGCACACAGCCCAGTGAACATTGAGGCCAGTCCCTGAGCTGGTAACATAGGACCAACTGACTACTCCTCTTCCATTCGGCAGCCCACACGCTGCCAAGGCCAGGCCAGCTCGGTGCTTTCTCTCTAGAGCATCCATTGGAGCCCAGGCACAGCTCCTGCTTGGGGCACACTGACCAGATTCCACCCAGACTATAACCAGCACTGTTCTGCATGCTTCCATCTAGTGGTCACAGTCAGCAATTGCAGGCTTCCAACAGGACAGCCACCTTCAATGGGATAGGAATGTCTCCCCCTCCATCTGTGTTAGTAACTATTTCTCCCCTCCCAAATGAGTGGCCAGGCTCTTTCCTTTAGTCCTCCATGCCCAAGAGCTTGAGCAAATTTCCAGGGAAGGAGTCGTAGTTCAGGCTGATATAACAAAGTACCATAGGTCAGCTGTGGTGGCTCACACTTGTAATCCCAGCACTTTAGGAGGTCAAAGCGGGTGGATCACCTGAGGTCAGGAGTTCAAGACCAGCCTGGCCAACATGGTGAAACCCCGTCTCTACTAAAAATACAAAAATTAGCCGGGCACGGTGGCTCACGCCTGTAATCCCAGCACTTTGGGAGGCTGAGGCAGGTGGATCACGAGGTCAAGAGATCGAGACCATCCTGGCTAACACAGTGAAACCCCATCTCTACTAAAAATACAAAAAAATTAGCCGGGCATGGTGGCAGGCGCCTGTAGTCCCAGCTACTTGGGAGGCTGAGGCAGGAGAATGGCGTGAACCCGGGAGGCGGAGCTTGCAGTGAGCCGAGATTGCGCCACTGCACTCCAGCCTGGGCGACAGAACGAGACTCCGTCTCAAAAAAAAAAAAAATTAGTCTGGTGTGGTGGCATACACCTGTAGTCCCAGCTACAGGGGAGGCTGAAGCAGGAGAATCGCTTGAACCTGGGAGATGGAGGCTGAAATGAGCCAAGATCATGCCACTGCACTCCAGCCTGGATGACAGAGTGAGACTCCATCTCAAAAAAAAAAAGTACCAAGTACCATAGACATGGTGATTTATAAACAAGAAAGATTTAGTTCTCAGAGTTCTAGAAGTCAGAAGGTGTTGAATTCTGACTCTATTACACTTCCCTCAGTGACCGTGTGCCCCAGTTTTCCCCTCTATTAAATGGGTATGTAAACCTTGCTCCACTGGTTGTAGGAAGGCGTAAATGAAGCTGGGGATGTGGACACTGTGGACGCTCTGTAAATGTGGCTGCCTTCCTCCAATCAGCATTTTTAAGCAATGCAAATTAGCCATCACCAGCAGGGGAAAGGAACTTTTTCTATTTCCTTCTTTTGAAGAAAAATAAATCACTAATTGCTTATATATGTCTCCCTTTCAGAGGTCCATTTAATTCAATCTGCCTTTAGCAAGCACTTACATGGCCTTAGGTCCCATGGAAGAGGCAGAGGTGAGGAAGGTGTGGCTCCTACAACAGAGGAGCTCACAGCCCATCAGTGGAGACAGAAGAAACTTCCACAATCCAAACGTGTAGGGGTAACAACAATAGGTAACATAAAGCATTTACTTTATTCCACAATATAATCCTGAAGACTGTCCTTTGAGGTAAGTGCTGATAAAAGAAAAACTTCAGCCAAATTAAATTGAAAGGAACTTCTTTGAGCAATGAATGATTCACAAATCAGGCGGCCCCCAGAATCACAGCAGATTCACAGAGACTCCAGCGCAGCATGGAAGAAGATTTATAGACCAAAAAAAAAGGGAAATGACGTACAGAAATCATCAGGGAGGCACAGAAACAGCTGGATTGGTTCCAGGTTGGCGTTTGCCTTGTTTGAACACAGTTTGAACACTTAACCCTCTGAGTGGTTGAAGCACGGCTGCTGGGATTGGCCAAGACTCAGTTATTGCTACAGGCACATGCTCCTAAGTTAGGTTCTCAATCTTGTGTGACTGTTAAGCAAGGCTACAGTTCATCCACAAGGACTCAAATAGAGAAGCAGAGTCCTTCTCAGACCATATTCAGTTTGCTTCGACAGTACTATTATTATTCTCCCCACTTTACTTATGGGGAAGCTAAAAAATTGATTTAAGAAATGTGCCAAAAGTCACACAGTTAAGAAACAGCAAGATGGGAGTTTGAACCCCGGTAGGGAAGAATTACAGTCCATGCACTTGGCCACTACACTATATAGTCACTTCAGCCTTGATTGGCCATATGTCTTTCCTTAAACACACAATGGCCTTCCACATCTCTGAGCATCCATTCACACTGTTCCCTCTGCCTCAAAGTTTCCCACCCCTGTCATCTGCCAAAATGTTTCACTTTATTTTTAAAACTCAACTCAAGTTTCTTCATGTATGAATCTTTCCCAAATCCCCCATCTGAGCCCCATGACACCGGCACACACCTCGCTTGGGGCACTGATGACATAGTGTTATAAGGTTAGGTCTTTGGACCCCTAAGAAGACTGGGCACACCTGAAGTCAGGAGCCATCTCTTACTCAACGCTGGGCCCAGTCCAGTAAATGTCTGTTTCATGAACATGTTTGTTATTTCTGACTTAGGTTACCTGCACTAACCTGACAACCTCTCTAGGAGTCAATGGGACCTCGGCTTTCTAGTCTGTTTCACATACCAAGGGGAATCTGCAGTGACTGGGTCCCAGAGCTTGTAATAGCTTCACCCACCTTTAACTGTTTGAATCGAGTCAGTCACAGATTGGGATTTGCTCTCACCTCATTTTTAATAGCAAGGTTCTAAAAATCTCACTGGGCTCTCTGAACACAGATGGGGCTTGTGACGGGTGGGCTGCACTTTGGGGTGATGGATTGGAAAGTGATCCTCATACTAGGGGGTCCCAGATCAGGGCCGCATGATGATGTTCCTGGGCCTCAGGCACTTTTAACTCTCTGGACTCCTTCCTTTGGGAAAATATTTTAAATTATATTTTATGACTGAGTTGGTATAAAGATAAAATAATCAAGGCCAGTTTTATTATTAGTCATTATTGTACTCATTTTTTCTGAGTTTAAAATAAAATTAAAACATTTTGGGAAGCCCTCAGTGTATTGTGGGCTCTAGGTACTGTGTTCAAAGCATAATAAGTCTGCCTACCCCAGATGCTAGATATTTGGGACACTTCTGTGAGACCAGTCAATTTTTCAAGAAAAGAACCCTCGATTTCACTGCTTGGTTTTTCTGAATTAGGGGGAAAGAATGTGCATGTATGTATATCTATTTGTGTGTGTATGCCACACATACACACACACACACACAGAGCCCATTTTCAGCCTTGCATCTCCATCTTACACTGCCGTACCTGTATCTTCAGAACTCATGTACTTAAGCAGTGACTTCTTCAGGTGCCATCTGTCATGTCCTTTACTTCTTGCACAACTTTCTGGAAATATCATACCCACTAGAGTATAAACTAGTTCAACCATTGTGGAAGACAGTGTGGCGATTCCTCAAGGATCTAGAACTAAAATACCATTTGACCCAGGGATCCCATTATTGGGTATATACCCAAAGGATTATAAATCATTCTACTATAAAGACACATGCACATGTATGTTTATTACAGCACTATTCACAATAGCAAAGACTTGGAACCAACTAAAATGTCCATCAATGATAGACTGGATTAAGAAAATGTGGCACATATACACCATGGAATACTATGCAGCCATAAAAAAGGATGAGTTTGTGTCCTTTGTAGGGACATGGATGCAGCTGAAAACCATCATTCTGAGCAAACTATCACAAGGACAGAAAACCAAACACTGCATGTTCTCATTCATAGGTGGGAATTGAACAATGAGAACACTTGGACACAGGGCAGGGAATATCACACCCTGGGGTCTGTCATGGGGTGGGGGACAGTGGGAGGGATAGCATTAGGAGAAATACCTAATGTAAATGACAAGTTAATGGGTGCAGCACACCAACACGGCACATGTATACCTATGTAACAAACCTATACATTGTGCACACGTACCCTAGAACTTAAAGTATAATTTTAAAAAATTAAAAGAAATATCTTACCCGCTAATTATCTTTTCCCATTCTCTGCATCATCATGACTTTCTTCCATTGTCATTTCTGTAGTGAGGTCTCAGGAGGGGGAGGATATCTCCCACTTCACATATCGTGAATCCCCAATCTTCACATGGTGAAGCCATGAGGAAATACAGAAGCTCCTTCACATTTTATCATTCATAATGCTTTCAGCTGTACATAATAGCTGCATACACAACTCAAGTTGGCCTAATAAGAAAATGTACTGGCTCATGTAAAAGGAAGGTAATATGGGCTTCAAGATAAGCTTGATCTAGGGCTCAAGCTCCATTTCTCCATATCCCCTAGGCTGTGCCCACCTCTGTATATTGGCTTTACCCTGGGGCTGCTGCTTTCACAGGGACAAATGGTTGTACCAGTTCCTAGCTGCACACGCACACCATGACATGCAAATAGTGATTCCTGGTTATCTGACAATGCCAAAGCCTCTGATAAGCATCTAAAATGACAGCCACTTCTAGCAGAGAAAGCAAAGCTCAGAAGGGACAGGGGCTGGCCTCCAAATCTAATCAGAGGAATATATATGTTTTCTGGGCCCAGAAAGAATGTCATTTAAAGATCTGCCATCCTGGCACCTGGGCCATTTGGGAAGATGCTGGACACCGAAGGACCTCCATCCACTCAAGCAGATACAAGTAGGATTTGGTGAGACAAGTCAATTGTCAGGCACCCAGCTGATGGGAAAGAATGGCAGAGACCTGGAGAATGAAGCAAGGCCACAGCCCTTAATGAACCACATAACTTAGCAAGCTCAGATAGGGCCTTGAGGTAGACAGAATCATGGCTTCCTTGAAGATATCTACATTCTAATTCCCAGAACCTGTGAGTATGTTACCTTACACAGCCTGAGATAGGTTCCTTTGTATTTCTCATATTATAGATGATGAAACTGAAATATAGACAGTAAACATGAGACTTGCCCAAGGTCACACAGCTAGAAAGGTCATCGTTACTGAAAGCCATCTCTGAAAATGGCCCATCCTTTCCTGAAAAAGAAATGGGGTGGAAGAGAAAGACATTCCCAATTGAGATGGAAAGAAATATCTTCATCAAGGGAACTGGAGCCTGTGTTGCCTTTGGGGTCTGAGGTCTGGGACTCTGGCTCTTATTCAACAGTGTCCATAAGTGACCATCAGGGATGCCCTTCCCCTTCTTTCACTGAAACTCAGGAAGACAAAGCAGCAGGCCTATGTGACATAAATAATAAATGCTAGAATCAGGACCTAAGTCAAAATCAACTAGCTTCCCTAGCTAAAGAAGTCCTGACTCCTGGATCCCATGTGCTGGGGAGGAGGAAACTCCTGGTAGAAGTGGTATATGTAGCCAGTAGAGAGGCTAGAAGTCATATCCTGGAGAAAAGCTGGGTGAGGTCAAGCCAAGCATCAAAGTGAATAACTGAGGTTTGGGATGGGAACTGGGTGTGGAGCCAAAATGAGAACGTAGGGTACAGAGGACACCTAAAACAAGATCAGAGGATCAGTCAGAGGACTACAGCCTGAAGGGACCCCATAAGAGGCATGGATTGACAGCAGCTGCTCTCTATGCAGCCCCAACACAGGCTGGCTTAGAGCAATTGTCCTTTCTACTCTGCATAGAGCATGCCAACTCTCAGCAAACCCTGCCAGTCAGTCCCTCGGCTCAGGAAGTCCAACAACCTTAGTCATTCTGGAAGACAAGAAAATTCCCCTCTGACTCCAAGACCTTCCATTCATCCTTGATCCAATATGTTATAGGTCAGCCACGTGAAGGCCTTTGTTGGTCACTGGAGCACAGGAACAATCACAAAGAGCTCAGGTGCCACACTGCAAATAAAAAAGAATTGTGGGGCCCATTGGGGATGTGCTGATGCCCACTCAGGGATTTACTGAGCTCCTCATGCAACACTGTCCTAGGAACACCTGAGCAGACAGCAGATCTGTAATGTGGAATGGAACAGCAGGCGCTGTGCTCACCCTGCTGGGGTTTTTGGAACTGCACAATATGCTTGATTGAAAGGCTCTTTTAAAAGCTTGATTTTTTAACACTAAAGAACTAAATCAATAATGTCCCCATTTTGACTTCTTTGTGAATATGTTCTTTGTGTCCTGTTTACTATTATGGTGACAAACTATTTGTGTTGCTATAGCAGAATACTACAGACTGGGTAATTTATAAAGAAAATAAATTTACTTCTCACAGATCTGGAGGCTGAAAAGTTCAATATCAAGTTGCTGGCATCTGGCAAGGGCCCTTGTGCTGTGTCATCTTACGGGAAGCAAAAGGGCAAGAGAGGCCAAGAGTGAGAGAGGAAGGGAAGGGGCCAAAATCATCCTTTATCAGGAACCCATGTCCACTATAATGGTATTAATACATTCATGAGGGCAGGGCCCTTACGATCTAATCACCTCTCATTAGGCACCCCCCCCCAACCCCAACGCTGCTGCATTGAGGATTCAGTTTCCAAAACATAAACTTTGAAGGACACAATCAAACCATAGCATTCTGCCCCTAGCCTCCAAAATTCATGTCCTTCTCACATGCAAAATATATTTATTCTATCCCAAGAGTTCCCAAAGTCTTAATTTATTCCAGCACCAACTCAAAAGTCCAAAGTCAATATTCAGGTGAGCCAACATGGCCAACCAGACACAGCCAGGAATGACATCTCCCACCAAGAGACCAGGCCATTGGGAACACTAGCACACGCCAAGCAAGTCTTCAGAGGGGAAGCACTCAGAGTGGAAAGAGGGAGGATGCAGAACCTCAGCTAAATGGGGAGGAAGCTGGGAAAACTGCATGGGGTTGCCAAGCATCAGGACTCACTCCTGGCCCCCAGTAGCTCCTGGGAAAGGAATGAGTTGAACAGGCGAGGAGTAGCATGTTCTTGCCACATAGCTCAGGGATCCTAACTTCAAGAGATGCCACAACCCACACAGACACTTGAGCTGGCAGGAGACTTGTTTGGAGAGGTAGTGAGAAGTGAAGCCAGCTGGACTTCCTGGGCCCAGTGCGACTTGAAGAACTTTTCTGTCTAGCCAGAGGATTGTAAATGCACCAATCAGCACTCTGTAAAAACACACCAATCAGCACTCTGTGTCTAGAAAAAGGTTTGTAAATGCACCAAACAGTGCTCTGTAAAACGCACCGATCAGCACTCTGTAAAACACACCAATCAGCACTCTGTCTAGATAAAGATTTGTACAGGCACCAAACAGTACTCCGTAAAATGCACCAATCAGCACTCTGTAAAACACACCAATCGGCACTCTGTAAAACACACCAATCAGCACTCTGTGTCTAGCTAAAGGATTGTAAACGCACCAATCAGCACTCTGTAAAAATGCACCAATCAGCACTCTGTAAAATGGACCAATCAGCAGGCTGTGGGCGGGACCAAATGAGAGAATAAAAGCTGGCCACCCAAGCCAGTAGCAGCAACTCCGTAGGGTCTCTTTCCACAGCGTGGAAGGTTTATTCTTTCTCTCTTCACAATAAATCTTACTGCTGCTCACTCTTTGGGTCCGCACTACCTTTATGAGCCTTAACACTCCCTGCGAAGGTCTGCAGCTTCACTTCTGAAGTCAGTGAGACTACGAACCCACTGGGAGGAACAAACAACTCCGGATGTACCACCTTTAAGAGCTGTAACACTCACTGCAAAGGTCTGTGGCTTCACTCCTGAAGTCAAGTGAGACCATGAACCCACCAGAAGAAACAAACTCCAGAGGCATCTGAATATCTGAAGGAACAAACTCCGGACACACCATCTTTAAGAACTGTAACACTCACCACGTGGGTCCGTGGCTTCATTCTTAATGTTAGGGAGATCAAGAACCCAGCAGAAGGAACCAATTCTGGACACAGTAGCAGGGACAGCATTCCAGCCTATGCAGACCCCAGAGGGTTTGGTGCTGGAACAGCTGTGTTGAACACAGCCAGGTACACCCATCCCCACAAAACTCTCATGCTCCTCTAGGTAGCTTTGGCCTTTGATGTCCAACCTGGACAAACCAGCACAGTCTTGCCTGTGGGACAGGGCCAGTCCAATCTGAGAGCCTCCCTGTCTGCTGGCTTCTCCTGCGGCCGTAGCCTGACCAGGTGTGCTTGCAGCACAGCCTCAGAAGCCCAACAATGATGCTCTAGGGTCACACAAAACAGCAGAGCCTGGATCGGAACTCTCTAGTTTGTCAGTTTCCAGACCCATCCTCAATTGCTGTTTGTTAATTTCTACCACTCAGAGACCCCACCCAATAATAACAAGAGCACTAGGTGCCAAGGCCCCTTCCTCTGGCAGGTGGCTCTCCTGTTGTCAAGCACGGGTTGTGAAGTTTCTTCCTGTCTACTTGGCTGGGTCCCTCAGATGGTGCTGTGCCTCCTATATGGCGCTGGGGATGGAAGAGTGAGCCCTAGCTCTTCTGCCTGCTGAGGGTTGGAGAAATAGCCTGAGAAACCAGCTATTTGTTTGATAGGGAAGACTACGCAAGGTCCCCAATTTGGGACCAGGAGTCAGTTGGCTGTAACAGCAGTTAAAGTCCTAGGAAAAATAAGTAGTGTCCTAGGACTGACTGTCCTGCTGTACAGCTAGACACAGGAATCCTGACTTTCAGATGCATCTTTGCTACTCTCTAGCTGGGAGACTTTGGGTGAGCTCCTTTTCTTTCCTGAGCCAGAGTTTCTTTGTCAATAAAATTAGACCAATGCTATCTCCCATAGGAGTTGAAGTGATTAAATTAGAAGTTGTACAGAGAAGTTTCTAGACTCTTTCCTGCATGGTGCCCACAGAAGAGGCCAATAATGTAAGGCTGTATGCTGGGGCCACCAGCTGGCATTGGGGGAGCAGAAGAGGGACTCAGTGGTCAGCAGTGTCCTGGGAAAGGTTTTCTGTGTGAAGATTTCCTTTTGTTTCTTGAATCATAGCTCAATCATGTGGCCACAAATACCCAAACCTAAGGTATCATAACTCCCCTGCCTGCTCAGGTGGTTATGGTTTGCAAAGCAACGCACACACCACAATCTGCTTGCATCTCACAATTCTTGGAGGCTCAGAAGGGCATCGGCAGTCAAAGAAGGTGAAGAGATCAAGGTCTGAGCTGGGAGTTAGGAGCCTGGGTTTCAGTCCCAACTGGGCCATCAGTCACCTATTCTGGGGCTCAGAATAATAAAGCTCCCTTACCATGTTCTGACCAGACTCCATCTGGGCACAGCCAGGTTTCTGTTCCCTCTGTTTTCAGTTGAACTATTCAACAGTATCAACCTGTGAGGTTCAGCCTTAAGGCGGCTTTGAATGACAGGTCCCACCCCACCCCGATCACACCCAAAGCACCTGCAGGTGCTGTGGCTTCCATTCTGGAAGAGGTTGCAGAGATGATGTTGTTTTCTCAGAGCTAAATACAAGTTCTGTGCACAGAGAAAGGCGACCAACCTTCCAGACCCCACTGGGCAACCTCGGGCAAATCCTTCACTCTCATTTATTCAGTCATTCACTCAAGGGAAAAACATTTATTCAGATCATGCCGTCCGGCCACCGAGACATGCAGTAAACAGACCCAATCCTTTCCTATGTGGCATGGCAGCCGTGTCTCGCTCCAGTTCCCCCATCCATACTCTGAGAATCAGATTGCCTGCCTTGCAGCATTGTGGAGAGAATTAGCAGACAATATGTGGAAATGTGCCTTATATACCTAAAAAATGTCCACAAATGTTCATGACAGGTTTATTCACAATAGCCGAATATTGGAAACAACCCCAATGTCCACCAACGGGTAAGAAACAAACTGTGGTACATCCGTACAATGGAACGCTGCTCAGCCGCAGAAACAAACAAACTATGGATACCCACGGCGTGGCTGACTCTCAAAATAATTATGCTGAGTGGGAAAAAAAAGTCAGACAAAAAAATAATATATGCTGTGTGATTCCATTTTATAAAATTCCAGGAAAAATGCAAACTAATCTCTTGTGACAGAAAATAAATCAGTGGCTGCTCAGAGATGGGGGTGGAGTGGGAGGGAAGAATGGATTACAAAGAGTCCCCAGGAATCTTTTTGAAGCAATAGATTCTTATGGGCTGAGCTGTGTCCCACCCCCAACCCCGCCAAAATGCATATGTTAAGTCCCAATCCCCAGTACTTCAGCATGTGACTGCGTTTGGAGACAGGATTTTTCAAGAGGTGATTAAGTTAAAGTGAGGTCACTGGGGTGGGCCCAAATCCTGTATCGCTGGTGTCCTTTTAAGAGGAGATTAGGACGCAGACACAGAGAGAAGACCACGTGGGGACACAGGGAAAAGATAGTCCCGGAGAGAGGCCTCAGAAGAAACCAAACCTGCTGACGCCTTGATTTTAGATCTCCCAGCCTCTAAAACTATGAGAAAACATGGTCGGGCATGGTGGCTCCCACCTGTAATCCCAGGACTTTGGGAGACCGAGGCAGGTAGATTATCTGAGGTCGGGAGTGGCCAACCAGCCTGGCCAACATGGCGAAACCCCATCTCTACTAAAAATACAAAATTAGCCAGGCATAGTGGTGCACCCGGGAGGCGGAGGTTGTGGTGAGCTGAAATCATGCCATTGCACTTCAGCCTGGGCAACAAGAGCAAAACTCCGTCTCAAAAAAAAAAAAAAAAAAAAAAAAACCACTACTTTGTTATTATTTTAATTAATCAAGTACTCACCCAGGACCCATGCCAAGTGTTGACTCTGGTTGTGACGCTGCAGGGAGGACCCACTGCTGGATATCTCTACAGTAGAGGCCCAGAGAGGGCAGATTATCTGGATTTGCCCAGTGTCATGCAGAGGGTCATCGGCAGAGCCAGAGCCATACAGAGGCCTTCGCCCTCCTGTCCAGGCCCTTGCATCTCAGCCTTGCCTACACCTTTGAATCACCTGGGAAGATTTTTGAACTCCCCACACCTGAGTTGCCTCATCAACTAAATCAGAATATGGGAGAGTGAGACTGGGCCTGGATAATTTTTAAAGCTCCTCAGGTGATTCCAATGTGTATCCAAGGTTACGCAGCCACTGCTTCCCCAAGGAAGCCTATCTTGGAGAAACAAGCTTCTTACAGCACCTGTCTGCGCTCAGCTGGGCACACTGATGTACCCGCCTACACTGACTGGGACACCTAATTGCCTTAAGGTTCTTTGCAGAGCCAACCTGGACTTAATCATTCCATCATATCAAAATATTTACTCCCAATAGTCATTACCACCTGGAAGGGGCTTGTAGGTAGCTAGGGAAGAGGGGTGAGGGGAGGCAGCAGAGTTCACCACACCCTGTAAGCTAAGCAGGCTATCTGCAGACGCTGCTGTTCTTGGCATCCAATGCTCAACTATCCCCCAAGAGATTCCTTAAGTGTTTGCGCTTTAATGCTCCGAGGGCTGAATCATCCGATTCTCCCTGGTGCAGGTGCTAGGGCTTGGGAACATATGATAGATGATTTGTGTAAAGTACGTGATTTGCATAGAGTGGAAAATTTGCATGCACTAAATAGCTAAGGGGAGGATAAAATTATGGTCCAGAAATGGCCTAAAATGATGTGTTAATTTGTAGCCCCTGTGCAATATGAATGCTCCTCTGAAAAGTAAGCCTCTGCCTTCAAAGGGAGAAAGCTGACCACTTCCTAGCAATAAAGCTCATGTCTTGAGAGTCCTGTGGGACTAAGAATGACAGGACACAAGGACGCATGGGACCACTCACCAGGCACCTGACCCTTCCATACCACTACTTCCTCCTGGCTCAGCACCATCAGCGTATTTCATTCAAGCCCAAAGATTGCTCCCATGAGGTGCTTCTCCACTGGACTGTGAGCTCCTTGAGGGCAGGAGATGTACACATTTCAGCTCCATTCCCCAGCATCGAGCAAAGGGCACAGCATTGTACCAGTTGGGAATGTTTTCAGCTGCAAGTAACAGAAAACTCCACTAAAAATTGCCTAAATCATAAGAATGTGTATTGTGTACTTAGGAAGTTCAGATATAGGTTGGGGGAGGGGTGACTCAACAATGTCATCAAGAGTCATCAAAGCACCCCTGGGCTCTTTCCACTCATCTTCATATCTGCTCTCATGATATCAAGATGGCTGCCTCAACAGCAAGCCATGATACCTTCACAATGCACAAAGCAGGAAGCAAAGGGACTTGCAACTAAATGGCTGCTCTATCTTATCAGGAAGTGAAGTTTACCAGAAATCCCAGCAGACATCCCTTTCCTCTATTCCCCAAAGCTGAGTCACATGTCCACTTCTAGACCAATCAGTATCAAAAAGTATGAGGACTGAAGCAGGGCACATTTCTGCTGGAACAAAATCAAGATTCTCTTAGCAGAGAAGAATCAAATAAAGGCTGTTGGGTAGAAAATCAGTGATATCCATCAGTAAAATAAATGTCTATTAATGAAGATGTGAAGCAATGACTCTTGGGAATTAAGTGATGGCTCCTCTTTCCCCCAACCCTGAATCCAGATATTGGGTTCTTATCACAATGGAATGTGAGCAGATATAAACTGCATCACTTCTAGCCCATGTAGGTAAGAGCTGGTATACCTTCTAGGCCCCTCTTCCTTTCTTTTCCTGCTGCAGGGACATCAAAAATCACGTGTCGAGATGCGAGTGTCTCAGAGATCCTGGATGGCTGAATCACCAGAGGAAGGAGAGCACCCACAGTCTCCATCAGACATTTCAGGAGCAAGAAATAAACTTTCACCTTGTTCAAATACCAGCTTTGAGGATTGATTTGTTACAGCAGCATAACCTACCCTATCCTAATTCATACAGCTAGGACGCAGGTTCCCATTTGGTCCTGAGCAAAAAAATTAGAACTCTTTTTAATATCAAGAAGCCCACAGCCCCTAGAAGACTGAGGTTCTCAGTATGCTTTAAACCAATCTCAACCAGTAATTCATTAGGCAAGTTACCTTAGCCTGTCAGTATTGCCCTTTCCCCTATCTAAGTGAAAATAATACTAGTCCCTGCTTCATAGGATGATTATGACTAAAGAGAGAAGACCTAGGAATTTTACTTACAGGAATTTATTCTACTTACGAACTTATACCCGTATGCAAAGAAATACAGGGAGGATTTTTATTTCTGGGTTTTCTATAAGAGCAAAAGACTGGGCACAACCTAAATATCCCTCAAAAGGAAGGTAGTTTAATAAATTATGGCACATCCTCAAAACAAAATACCATGTCACTTTAAAAAAATAAAGTAGATCTACTTGGGATAAAATGAAAAAACTCGCCAAGATATATTGTTACCCGTAAAAAAAAAAAAAAAAAAAGAAACATCATGAGATGTATAAAATGTAACCATTTGTTTTTATTTAAAGAGCAGTCTCATATATGATTGCTCATGGATTTTTTAAATTCTAGAAGAATATGCAAGAAACAATGTTTCTGAAGAGAGAAACAGAGACTGGGGTGAGAAGGGAGCTTATATTTTTATAGTATATCTTCTTATACTTATTTTATTTTATTTATTTTTTGAGACAAAGTTTTGCTCTTTGGCCGAGGCTGGAGTGAAGTGGTGCGATCTCGGCTCACCGCAACCTTCGCCCCCTGGATTCAAGCAATTCTCCTGCCTCAGCCTCCCAAGTAGCTGGGATTACAGGTGCCCGCAACCATGCCCAGCTAATTTGTTTTTTTTTGTTGTTGTTGTTTTGTTTTGTTTTGTTTTTAGTAGAGACGGGGTTTCACCATGTTGGCCAGGCTGGTCTCAAACTCCTGGCTTCAGGTGATCCACCTCCCTAGCCTCCCAAAGTGCTAGGGTTACAGGTGTGAGCCACTGCACCCGGCCAATTATTTTTTAAAAAATGAATAATAATGTAAATTAAGTGCTTACCACTCAGTGACAATACATTTTTAAATTTTAATATTACTAAATTAAAATATTTTCAAATTTAACTTTAATTTCAAACATATTAAATATTATTGTTATTGATGATGTTACTTTAATAAAATAATATTTATGCCGGGCGTGGTGGCTCATGCCTGTAATCCCAGCACTTTGGGAGGATGAGGTGGGCAGATCACGAGGTCAGGAGATCAAGACCATCCTGGCTAACATGGTGAAACCCCATCTCTACTAAAACTACAAAAAATTAGCCGGGCATGGTGGCAGGTGCCTGTAGTCCCAGCTACTCGGGAGGCTGAGGCAGGAGAATGGCATGAACCCAGGAGATGGAGCTTGCAGTGAGCCGAGATTGCGCCACTGCACTCCAGCCTGGGCAACAGAGCAAGATTCCGTCTCAAAGAAAAAAAACAATATTTATGTCTTTTGCCCAAGATGACATTTCTAGGGCCCCTCCCTCTGGCTCCTTTGGAAGGCCTGTCTCCAACCTCCTTGACTTCTCTCTTTTTCTCCAAGGACAGTGAGAAATCTGAAGACCAAGCTCCTGTTTTTGATCTTCTCTGGAAGTAACAATTCCACCTGGATACATCCATGAGTCAACATAGCCCAGGCGGCCTCCAGAAAAGACGTGAGGCTCAGCTGGAGGTGCTGGGAATGTGGTAAGGTCTCTGCAGCAGGTGGAATTCTGCTGCTGTGCCCGAGGAGATGGTTCTCAGAGAAATATTTGTTCTTGAACCACAGTTGCAACTCCAGAGTTTGTAGTGGAAAGTGACCGCCTTCGCTGCTACTGTATGTTCCGCCTCCTGGGACTGGCACAAGCAAGGAAGCCTGAAAAGAACACTTCTTCCCCACGGGGGCCATCCTGCCAGCCTGGCGTGGCCGAGCAGGGAAGATGTCAGTGTGGCCAGCTGAATAACAGTCCCCAAATATGTCCACGTCCTAATCCCTGGAACCTGTGAATGTTACCTGATAGGGCAAAAGAGACTTTGCAGAGAAGATTAACTGAAGGGTTGCAAGATGGGGAGGTTATGCTGGACGTCTGGGTGGGCCTGATGTAATCACGATGGTCCTTATAAGAAGGACCGAGAAGGAGTCAGAGTCAGAGAAAGCCACATGACAATAGAAGCAGAGAGAGATTTGAAGATGCTGTGTTTTGAAGATGGAAGAAGAAGCCACGACCCAAGGAATGGAACTCCAGATGCTGAAAACGTCAAGAAAACGCATTCTCCCCTAGAGCCTCCTGAAGCAACAGCTCTGCTGCTATGGTCTGAATGTGTGTGTCCACCCAAATTCATATGTTGAAATCCTAACCCCCAAGGTGATGGTTTTGGGGAATAGGGTCCTTATGAAAGAGGCCTAAAGGAGTTTGCTTGTCCCTTCCCCCATGTGAGGGCACAGCCGGAAGGTACTATCTTTGAAGCAGGGAGCAGGGTCCTCATCAGACACCAAATCTGCTAGCATCTTGATCTTGGACTTCCCAGCCTCCAGAAGTATAAGTAACAAATATATGTTGTTTATAAATTGCCCAGAATAAGATAGCTGCCCAAACAGACAAAGGCACCTGCCAACACCCTGGCTTTCACCTAGTAAAATACATTTCAGACTTCTGACCTCCAGAACTGTAGGATAATACATTTATGTAGTTTAAAGCTGCTAAGTTTATGGTAATTTGTTACAATAATAGGAAACTAACACAGCCAGAGTCCACTTCTCACTGCCTCTCCACTCATCTCTATTCACCTTCTGCTCTCAGCTGCCTTCTCAACCAAATGTGACCCTCATGGTCCCAAGATGGCTGCTGCATCTCCACACCTTACATCCTCTCAATTTCAAGTCCTGAAAGATTCATCTTGACTAATTTAGGCCGCCTGCCCACCCTCTGGCTCTACTAGGATATGGGGGGAAGGATTTGACTGAAGAAATGGTAGGACCCTTTGACTCTGCAGTGGGAGAGCAAATCAAGTCTGCACACCACGGCAGTAAAGTCATGGTAAAGAGCAAGGATTGGGCTAGACCGCTTGTCACTACTGTGTGACCCTGGGCGAATTACTTGACCTCCCTGTGCCCTTTTTGCATAGGGATAATAATAGCATTCAGCTAATAGGGCTATTATGAGGATTAAGTGAGTTAATAAATATGAAGCTTTTAGAACAACCCTGGAACATAAAAGAGTTATAATGGGATTTTATTATGATCCTCCCAGAGGAAGTCAGGTGTTCTGAAGAAGAGGGATTAGATGCTGACTGGCCAAAAATATTGATGAAGCTCCACCTTGGAAATGGGATTCTGGACAGGACAATGTGTATTTGTCTATTTCTAAAGCTCTAATGCAGGCTTTTCAAGGCCCAAAACTTGTTACAGGGGATGCAACAAAGTTTAGAACTCCCTGTCCAGCTTGGCCATGAGTAACACAAGTGGAGGGTTAAGGAGGGAGGAGGAGATGGCAAGGAAGATTGAAGCTGGAGAGAACCAGCCCTGAGGTTCAATCAGAACCTTCAGCACACATTCACATGGTCAATATGGACTGGATGCTGGAGACAGATAGAGGATTATACACTGGCCCTGATGAGCAGAGGAGGATGAGAGAGGCTCAGAACTATAAAATGGCAATGCAGTTGATCAATGTGAGCATTAGTGTATTTACAAAGGGCTATGGCTACACAGAGGAGGGACTGGCTCACTGCCCAGAAAATCCTGGAAAGGCTTAGGAGAAGGGGTGCAATGTGAGCTGGGTCTTAAAGGATGTCTGGGCAATCTCTGGCTAGAGAGGGTGGGGAAGGCATCCCAGAGAGAACAGCTTGTGCAAAGGCGCGGAAGTGTGGGCATCGTTGCTGAGGGAAGGGACACTTTTAGATCGTGGTCCTGCAGCAGGGTTGAGTTCACAGCATCCTAGCCAAGGACTGGGGTGAGTCAGCAGGCTGAATTAATAACAAGCAGCCTCCTTCCCCAGCCTGCATGATCTGCCCTCTGCCTTCTCTGGTCCCCTGCCGCCCCCCTGCACCCCGCCCCCACTGGGACCATTCTCCCCCCACCAGCCTTCTGTTCCTGAGATTCACCAAGCTCAGTCCTGCCTGGTTACTCCCCTGCCTAGAACACCCCCCTGTACCCCAACACATGCTATGGCTGACTCCTTTATGTCATTAGGTCTCCATTCAAGTGTCACCTCCCCAGAAAAGCCCTCCCTGATCACCAAAATGAAACAGCCACATTTGATCATAATGCTCATCCTTCACTAAAAGTCTTATTTGTTGACTTGATTTTGGATCCACCCCTCCCTCTAAAAGGAAAATTCCATGAAGGCAGGGCTCATGTTTGTTTGTTCACTGCTGTGTCCCTGGTGTCTTGGAATATGCCTGACATATCGTTGGTCCCTGTGATGGTTAATTTTATGTCTCAACTTAACTGGGCCATGGGGTCCTCAGATATTTGGTCAAACATTATTCCAGGTGTGTCTGTGAGGTTGTTTTTGGATGAGATTAACATTTAAACCAGTGAGCTGAGTAAATTAGATTGGCGTTCCCCAGTGTGAGTGGGCCTTGGCCTATCAGTTGAAGGCCTGAATGGAAAAAAAGGCTGATCCTCTCCCAAATAAGAGGGAATTATTCCCACTTGCAGTCTTCAAACTGGACTTTGGGTTTTTCCTGCCTTTAGATTAGAACTGAAACATCAGGATTTTTTAGGTCTCAAGCTTGCTAGCCTTCAGACCACAACTACACCATTGGCTATCCTGGGCCTCCAGCTTGCCAATTCACCCCGCAGATCTTGGGACACGTCAGCCTCCAGAATCGTGTAAGCCAATTTCTTATAATGCATGTCTTTGGTTCTGTTTCTATTGGTTCTGTTTCTCTGGAGAACACTCACTACTCCAGTGCTCCATGAATGTGGAATGAATGAGTAAAAGAATAAATAAATCCTCTTTCAAAGGCGAGGTCTATGATAAAGAGCCTAACTCAAAAAAAGCAATGTAGAGCCCAAGCAGGGCTTCCTGGAGCCACTCCCAGGGGCTTGCATGTACCTGCAGTTTTCTGGGGAAGAAAGAGTGGCACTTCAAATGAAGGACTGACTCTCCTGGTCATAGCCTGGTCTTGAGCTTCTCTTCATTTTAACTTCTCCCTTCCCTTTTCCTCTGCCCCATCAGGAATGGCATCCCTGGACCAACCAGCACTTCCCAACATGACTGGATGAACTGCTGGGCTAGAGTGTGGTCCTTCCTGGTGCATCCTTGTGCAAGACAATAATTATTCACCAGCCCTGAGTCAACCAGACCTGGGTCAGAGAGCCAGCTCAGCCAGGATGTCAATAACACATAGAAAGCTGACATGTAAAGGTTTTCCCTTTCATATTTCCTCTTAACATTGCTCACAAGGTTTCAAAAGCACAAGTATGACCAACTTTCTTGAGCTGCTACCTCCCATGATGTTGTTTGTCACAAAGCATTCCTAAGCATCTCCATGCAATGTCCCCATGCATTGTCTCCATGCAGTGTCCCATGCAGGGATCCTGCAGATAGTCCCTTTTCTAACTTCATAACTACCTTTTTTAAAATGCTGTATATCAGGAACTGAGCTAAGCATTTCCCATTACGATATCTCATTTGATCCTTGAGAGAACTCTAGATGTGGGATCTGCAGCACAGTTCTCTGGGTGGCCTTAGACCAAGCCAGTTCTCACCCCTTTTCTTATCTGTAGTTCTCAAGAATAACTGCAGGACGTGCTGGAAATAAAACATCCTGAGATAAGAGGAGAACTGGCCAGGACAGTCCAGGTTCTGTTCCACTCCCTCCCTAGAAAAGAGATAGCCTTCAATGCTTAGCTCAGAGGGTCTTGTAACCCCGAGGTATAAAACTCAGTGTGGGCTGCTTTCTGAGGTCCCTCAGCTGCTATGAAAGTGGAGCACATGCAGTTGAGACTCCATCCACCCAGGCAGCTTTCCTGAACCTTGGAGGACTGGGTGGCAATGAATCCTAGGTTTCTGTTGTCCCTTGCTGCCTGCCTATCTGTAAGTAATAAACTTGTTTCAGTTAACTTGTTGTGAGCATGGGTGTTCTCTCTCACCAAACTCATATCAGTTGGTAACCAGTGCACAGGAAACCTTCTTTACAGTGTCTATTAATAAAGAAGGGGAAACCAAGGAACAAATACGTCATTTGTTAAAGACCAGAGAGCTAGTGAGTAGCAAAACCTGCACCATTAACTACTATGTGTGTCCTATGGTGGCCCTGTTGCAGAGAAGAAAAGAACCATCTGAATCAGAGGACAATATTTTAATCCAAAGGCTACGTGGCTACAGGTTGAAAGCAGAAATCAGACCTTTCCACAGGTGCAGGAGCCACTGGGCCATCATCCATCAGCAGTGGGAGATGGCATTGGCAACCAGGGCTGAGGTTTGCTGGGAGCCAAGCTCTGGGCTTCAGCAGCCGCATCTCATTTTCCTGAGATCATAGCAGAAGCTCTGCTCCTCTGCCTCTCAAGTCATCAAATCTGACCCTTGCATCCAGCTACAAAAGTGATTTTACAGCATCTTGGGGATTTTGTGTAAAACCAAATTTAGGCATCAGGACAGTTAAAGGACACCCCACCCTCTTGCTAGTACCTGGAAGGAATTTGCTTTACCTCTTTTCTGTGAGATTATATATCCATTCCAAAGCTCTAAAATCTTGCAGACAAATGGGAGGCATGTGTGGCACTGGTGAATCTGGGGTCTGCCCTAAAGAGCCAAACATTTTAAGAGAAAATGTTGAGAAAGGACCTCAGTACTTGAAATCTGAAGACTTGGGTTTGAGTCTTCAATATGTCACATGATCTTTCTGGGTCTCAGCTTCCATTACTCAAAAACAGTAGCAATGTCTCCAGCAGCATCTACTTTAACTGCTTGGCTGTCCATGCTCCTGGGAAACTGTAGAGGTCAGTCCAAGGTCAAGAATATCCATCCTTAACAACCCAGAACCTCTTTCACAAGCCAAACAGAACCTAATTGTTGGAAGACAGCCAACTCTCACTCCAAGAAATAGCAATGTGTTCTATTGAAAATGCAATGTTTTAATAGTTTAATTTATATGCATTTTAGCTTTGGAGATTAATTTCAAGTTTGGAAAATTAATTTTTTTAATGTAAATTGGCTTTGACTGTGAAAGAGCTGAGATGAAGTTCTGGGGTGTGGCATCCAATCATAATGACCATCATTTGCATATCAATGGCCTCTCACTTCATTTGCTGCCTTTGCCAACCTCCAAGCTTAGATGGCTCAAGACAGAATGGAAATATGGGAGAAATGCTAGTCGTTCTTCCTTTTCAAAGGTTTAAATACAGGAAGTGCTTAGAAATAAAAATGTCCCCCATGGACTTTTGATGTCAGACTGAGCAGATAAAATAGATGATATTTTATCAAACTTACCAAGATTATAAGAGAGTATGGAATAAATTCCTTAATGTTTGCATGGGTGCACATGCCCTTTGGAATTCTCATTGGGCTTCCTAGAGATTATTCATGCACCCCCAAATATTTATTGACAGTTTACTCAGTGCCAGGCACTGTGCTATGTGGTAAGGCTACCCAGAGGAAGAAGAGAGATGTGATCATTGTCCTTTGGAGCTTGGAAGTAGGAGAGGCAGATCTGAATGAAATGTTGAACAACTATAGAAATATAATTTGTAATAAGGGCTCAGAGTAAAAACTAGAGTATTCTAAGAGTGTATAAGAGGCGTCCATGAGCAAAAGGACTAATGAGCAAAGACATGAAGGAAGAACACACATGAAGAGAATGTGTGTGTGTGTGTGTGTGTGTGTGTGTGTGTGTGTGTGTGTCTTGGGAATAAGGAAGGGAGAGGAATTGTTTGGGGTTTAAGAAACAAAGACAGTGTAGCAGCAGTGCAGAGAGCAAGAGGAAGAATGGTATACTCGAATGCTATAGACAGTGGCCAGGAGCCTTGGAAAATATTTTTTTCTTTTTTGAAAGAACAGTAAGAATCCATTAAAGGATACTAAGTAAGGGGACAGTAATCAGATTTACACTCTTAAGAGATATTTTGATTGTTGTATGGAGATGAGATTCAGAAGGGAGTCTGTGTGGAAGCCAAGAGATTCATTAGGAGGGTGTAGTAGAATCGTGGCTTGGACGAAGCTGGTAGTAGAGTAGATGGAGAGAATGAATGGATTTGATAATTATTTAGGTGATCAAAACAGTGGGACTTGGTGATGGACTGGCTACAGGAGGAGGGGGAAAGGAAGCTGGCATCAAGGATATGTCCAGGTTTCTAGCTCACATAAATGAGTGGGTGGTGGTGTCACTCATGGATATGCCCTCATGCTGGGGGAGGGCATTGGTGTAGAGACTCAAGAGTTCAGTGTTGAACATGTTAGCATGAGGGACCTTTGAGACCACCTTTGAGATGAAAGTAAGTAGCTGAGTATCAGGACTATGTTTAGGAAAGCAGGCTGGGCTAGAGATGGACATGTGAGAACCGTCTTAGCCTTGGATTGAGCTACGATTAGATGGTGTCAGAAAAGCGAGAAGCCTTTTCCCGTGCCCTTTTAAGGCTGACACAATGCCTTAATAGCTTAACACAGAAAGGTAAAGTAAGTTTCCATAAAACCCAGAGACGATATTGCAAAATTCCTCTTTGGATCATGTCCGGAGTTACAGCTGAAAAAAAAAGAAAAGAAAAAGAAGAGGAGAATGCAAAATGAGCCTCAGGCAGCTCCAAAATTCCTCCTCTGTAAAACTGTCATCCACCACAAGTTGTGGCCCTTGGCCCGTGCAGTTCTTCTGTGTGCCGTGTGTGATATATTTGCACCTCACTGCTGATGTACTATTTCTCTTTTCCAGTCCAAACCTTTCTTTTTACCCTCTGATTGGATAATTTCATATCTTTTGTTTTCAAGCTTGCTAATTCTTTCCTCTGTTTGATCAAGTCTGCTGTTGAAGCTATGTAATGAGTTTTTCAGTTCAATTATTCTAGTCTCTATTCCTAGAATTTCTATCTGATTTTGTTTAATTATTCCTATTTCTTTGTCAAATTTCTAATTTTGTTCCTCGATTGTTTTCCACTTTTTTTTTTTTTTTTTTGAGATGGAGTCTCACTCTGTTGTCTAGGCTGCAGTGCAGTGGCATGATCTCAGCTCACAGCAACCTCCGCCTCCTGGGTTCAAACGATTCTCTTGCCTCAGTCTCCCAAGTAGCTGGGATTACAGGTGTACACCACCACGCCTGGCTAATTTTTGTATTTTTAGTAGAGACAGGGTTTTGCCATGTTGGCCAGGATGGTCTTGAACTCCTGACCTTGTGATCTGCCTGCCTTGGCCTCCCAAAGGGCTGGGATTACAGGTGTGAGCCACCACACCCACCCTGTTTTCCAAGTTTTATTTAATTTTCTATTTGTATTTTCTTGTGATTCACTTAACTTGTTTAAGAGGATTCTGAATTCTCTGTCTCACATTTCATAGATTTTCAATTCTTCTGGGCCTGTTGTTAGAACTTTGTTGTTGTTGTTGTTTTGGTGACGTCGTATCTCCCTGAGTTTTCACAATCTTTGCATCTTTACACTGATGTTTGCCTATCTGAGGAAACAGGCACCTCTTCCAGTTTTCACAGGTGTTCTTTGCTTGTGTTAGACCTTTACTACTTAGTACTGGAATTTAAACACTGGCCTGTTGTTTCTCCCCATTTTGGGGAGGACTTACAATGGGCACCAGAACTAAAACACTGCACTGGAGCTAAACTGTTGCTTTGTCATTGTTTCTTGGTCTAGGGAAAACTTATAGTAAGCACAGGAGGCTAAATGTTGCCCCAGAACTATATGGCCACCCTGCCACATATGGGAAAGACTTAAGCAGGTACTGGAACTTAATCCTAACCTTTTAGTTGTTTTTGGGCCAAGGAAATGCTTTCTGCAAGTACCTGGGCATTGTGGAAAATCCAGCCAGGCATTTGGGCCTTTCCACGGCGTGTGCCCCATGCAGCACTATGACTCCAGCCAGTCTCTTCAACATGGCATCCCCACCAATCAGAGCACAGAGTAGCCACCAAGATCCAAGTGCCAGTACTGCAATCAGCATCCTGCTGTTTGTCTCTAAGTCATCCCAGGTGGTTCAGCCCTCCCAGCACTCCCAGTGGTTCCCACGGGACAGAGTGGGCTTCCCTTGAAGATTCCCAGACCATGGGGAGATCAAATGTCCACCCCTAATTCCCTCCTCTAACTCCTGAAACAACGGATTGGGGTAAATTCTCTGTTCATAGCATTCTGCCTGGTTAGGGGAGGGGACAGCACAGTCTGAAACGATGACTTCCCTTACGGGTCACAGATTCTCTCAGTTCTGTGGGTCCAGGGTTTTCTCTGCTTCTCCTCCAAGTGCTGGTGTGTTGGTGAACTCAGGGTGATATTCTGGTCTTGAATAGTTTCTAGTTGTATTTTTCTGAGAGGAGTGATGCCAAGGGACCTTCTACTCTGCCATCTTGGTGACATCACACCAGTCCAAACTTTTCATTAACACATCATCTACATAGTTTGTATTCTTGCTAAGGATGTACAATCTGAATCTAATTATCAGAAAACGATCAGACAAATTGAGATTACGGAGCAATATACAAGTCAAGTAGTGTGGCGCTTTCAAAAGTGTCCATTTCATTAAAGACAAAATGAAATTAAATTAAAATAAAAAAACAAGGAGACAGGCCGGGGCAGTGGCTCATGCCTGTAATCCCAGCACTGTGGGAGGCCGAGGAGGGTGGATCACCTGAAAGGTCAGGAGTTCCAGACCAGCCTGGCCAACATGGTGAAACCCCGTCTCTACTAAAAATACCAAAACTGGCTAAGCACAGTGGCAGGCGCCTGTAATCCCAGCTACTGGGCAGGCTGAGGCAGGAGAATTGCTTGAACCCGGGAGGTGGAGGTTGCGGTGAGCCAAGATTGTGCCACTGCACTACTGTCTGGGCAACAGAGTGAGACTCCGTCTCAAAAACAAAACAAAAGAAACAAGGAGACAGTTCTGGAATCTTGATTTAAGGAAACCAAGGAGACATAACAACCAAAGGAATACATGACCCTTGATTGGATCGTCCTAAATTGAAAGGAAAAAATTATAAGGGTTATTTTAAGGACAATAGGGAAAATTGAAACATGGTGTATTAGATAATATTATTGTATCAATGCTAAATCTCTTGGGGGTGATCATGCTATTGGAGAATGTCCTGGTTCTCAGGAGGTATGTACTGAAATGTTTGGGGATGACATGTTTGCAACTTTCAACTGGTTCAGGAAAAAAAAAGTACATACAGATAGAAATGATACAAATATGGGAAAGTATTAACAAATTGGAGACTCTAAGTGAAAAATATATGAGTATTCATTGTACTACTCTTGTAAATTTTCTTTAAGTTTTAAATTTTCAAAATAAAAAGTTAAAGAAATTGCAATGACTTCTAAGACCAACTATCCAGAGTTAGGCCAAACTTCATAAGCTATGGGTATAATCTTCCACAAGACACAAGACTGCCCTCACGTCAGACACCAGCTGCAAGTTTGGGGGTCCCCAGGCCACTCTCACATCTGACCAACTGGCTACAAACTCGGGAGTTCTCGTTACCCCCTCAAGTTCGATAATTCACTAGAATCACTCACAGAACTCAGGAAAGTTCTGTCCTTACAATTATAATTTTATTATAGCACAAGGATATGAATCAGAACCAGCCACAAGGAGAATACATAGGCCAAGGTCTGAGAGGGTTCCAGATGCAAAACTTCCATTGTCTTCTCCTAGTGGAGTCAGGGCTCATTGCCCTCCCCGCATATAATATGTGACAATACACAAGGTATTGCCAATCAAGGAAGCTCACCTAAGTTAGTGTCCAGAGCTTTTATTGGGGTCTTTGTAGGCGTGATCGATTGAATCATTGGCTATGCCCCACCTGCTTCTCCTCCTCTGAGGAGTGATATCACATGGCTAAAAGCCCCATTCCTCTAATCACACCATGGTTCTTCCTAGTGTGGCCTGCTCCCATCCTGAGTCATCTCATTAGCTTAAACTATCGAGGTCCACCATGCAAAACAGAGACACTCCTCTCATTCAGAAAATTCCAATTATTTACAGGTTATCTACCTTCTAAGAACCCAGGACAAAGGCAAGCCAACTTTTTCATTTTTTTTTGTCCAGGCTGAAGTGCAGCGGCACCATCTCAGCTCACTGCATCCTCCACCTCCCGGGTTCAAGCAATTCTCCTGCCTCAGCCTCCACAGTAGCTGGGATAACAGGCACCCGTCACCACGCCCAGCTATTTTTTTTTTTTCTGTATTTTCAGTAGAGACGGTGTTTCACCAAGTAGACCAGGCTGGTCTCAAACTCCTGACCTCTGGTGATCTGCCCACCTCGGCCTCCCAAAGTGCTGGGATTATAAGCATGAGCCACTGCCCCGGCCCAACTTTTTTATTACACAGAATTACGAGTTTAAAAAAATTTGTGTATGCAAATATTTAAAACATCCATCCAACACCACAGTAGGTGGGCCTAGAGCACTAGAATTAAAAAAGAAAAAATAAATAAATAAATACTAGACTCCAGGGATATTGTTTCAGCTCCATGCTCCCTCCAAACAGCAGCACAATCTGTTTGCATCTTGAATTTGAAGAGGCCACTCAGGTGTCTCAACAATTCCCATTTCAAAGGCATTAGGATAAGTCATTTCACTTTTCTACGCCGGGCCAGCCACAAACAGTAAATATACAGTTGTGTAGGAGTGACAAATGAAAGGAAATAATTTACATCTGTTGCCCAATACTTCCCAATTCAATTTACTATGCCAGATTCTTATGATAATCACAGCCTATACTACTTCAGTCAAATCAGATCCCTCTAACTCTCCAACCCAAACAGGGAGGAAGTCAGGATTGATGAGCAGTGTGAAAAATCACTGTATAATTGCAAATTAGAACCATAATCAGCCCTCTGGACCTTGAGCCCTCTTCATCACTATGCTGTGAACCAAGATGACTTCTTGTGAATATATCTGCAGGAGAAAAACGCCAAAGCACTGACAGAGAGTAAACCCTTGTTCCTAGGCCCAGTGGAGAGAACAGAGGGAAGAAATGTCTGTAAAAAAATGAAACGAGGAGGCTTGTTATTCAACAAATGGGGACTCCAGGAGATTAGTGTTCTCTCTATAGATAGTTTTTAATTATTTATTTATTTATTTTATTTTTTGAGATGGAGTCTCACTCGGTCACCCAGGCTGGAGTGCAACGGTGCAATCTCAGTTCACTGCAGCCTCTGCCTCCTGGGTTCAAGTGATTCTCCTGCCTCAGCCTCCTGAGTAGCTTGGATTACAGTGTGCGCCACCACACTCAGCTAATTTTTTTGTATTTTTAGTAGATATGGGATTTCACCATGTTGGCAGGCTGGTCTCAAATTCCTGACCTCATGATCTGCCCGCCTCGGACTCCCAAAGTGCTGGGATTAGAGGCATGAGCCACGGCGCCCAGCCACTAGTTTATTTTTAAATACGAAAGTGATGACCGGGTGTGGTGGCTCATGCCTGTAATCCCAGCACTTTGGGAGGCCGAGGCAGGTGTATCACCTGAGGTCAGGAGTTCAAGAACAGCCTGAACAACATGGTGAAACCCTGGCTCTACTAAAAATACAAAAAATTACCAGGGCGCGGTGGTGGGCACCTGTAATCCCAGCTGCTCGGGAGGCTGAGGCAGGAGAATGGCTTGAACCCGGGAAGCAGAGGTTGCAGTGAGCCAAGATGGTGCCATTATACTCCAGCCTGGGCAACAAGAGCAAAACTCTGTCTCAAAAAAAAAAAAAGAAAAGAAAGAAAGAAAGAAAGAAAGTGATGCATGCATGTAGTATTTTTTGTTTTTTGTGTGTTTTGTTGTTGTTGTTCAAACAGTAAAAGGACTGACATTCAAAATATTTAATGACTGTTGCAACTAGGGCACAGACCAATCAGGATGACGGATTCAAAACCACTACGCTGTACTGGGGAGTACCTACTGCACAGCAGGTTGGATATACAACAAAGAAAGAGGTCTCTCGCCCCAGACTCCCAGCTGCACTCGCCAGAGGTAACCACGTTTACTTCTTAGGACTTATTCCAGAAATGTTTCATGCATCTACCAGCATATCTCTGTGCCTATATATCCCTTTTTGTCTAGAGCATTGCTTTTGAAAACACCATACTGCTCTGAAGCATAGTTTTTTCTTTTAACAACATATTTTGGCCAGGTACCGTGGCTCACACCTGTAATCCCAACACTTTGCAAGGCCGAGAAATGTGCCCGGTATGCTGGTATGCGCCTGTAGTCCCAGCTACTCAGGAAGCTGAGATGGGAGGATCACTTGAACCCGGGAGTTCGAGCTGCAGTGAGCCATGATCCAGCACTCCAGACTGGAGGACAGAGTGAGACAAACAAACAATGTATCTTAGACATTGTTTGCTCTACATCTGTAGCTCATTTTTGTTACACTTCAGCAATGCTACTCAAAGTTTGGTCTGTTTACCAGTGCAGAAACTGTTTGCTACTGGCTTGAGAAAAGATAAGGGAGGAGCTTACACCAGAATGCAAATCAACTATGTCTCTAAGTGCGCTGTTTATTTCTGCTGATATATACCCATGACCATTGAACAACACAGGGGTTGGGGCAATGACCCCTGGGCAATCGAAAATCCACCCATAACTTTTGACTATCCCCAAAACGTAACTATTAATATCCTACTGTTAACTGGAAACCTACCAGTCAACATAAACAGTGGATTGACACATATTTTGTATGTTATATGTATTATATGCTGTATTATTACAATAAGGTAAGCTAGGGAAAATAAAATATTATTAAAATAAGGAAAACGTATTTGCAATTCGTTAATTGGAAATGGACTGTCATAAAAGTCTACATCTTCACCATCTTCACAATGAGTAGGCTGCAGAGGAGGAGGAGGAGGAGGAAAAGAAAACTTTGGTCTTGCTGCCTCTGAGGTGGAAGAGGTGGAGAAGGGGAAAGGGAGGTAAGACAGGCAGGCATATTTGGTCTAATTTTTATTGAAAAAAATCCACACATAAATGGACTTGTGCAGTTCAAACCCATGTTGTTCAAGGGTCAGCTATAGATATATTTTTTTTTTGTCGGAAAGACTCTCTTGATAAAGTCACGATTTACATTCTGGCTCAAGCTCCTTATCTCCTATAGACCAGCAACAAACAACAGACTGTCTATTTTGAGAAGCACAGCCCCAGAGCATATACTTTCATAAGTTCTTTAACCAGTCCCCTCTCGATGAGCAATTGGGTTCACACAAGTGAACATTCTCGTATGCACACATCTTCATGCACTTGGGAGAGGATTTCCATAGCAGAGTCCTAGGAATGGTATTGAGGTTGTGCAACTGATGAAAAAGCTGGTTATGATGGTGCCATTTCAGAGAGTTAGAAGCGACCTCAGAGTCACTTCTAAATCAAAAATAATAGGTTATTCAACATGAAATTGAGTCATCCAATTGTCACATTTCATTGATGAGAAAGCCAAAACCACAAAGGTAAAAGCAAGGCCCGAAGTCTAACAAGTCAGTGTCAGGAATGGGCCCAACTACTCTGAAAGGCACTGGATGTCAGCAGAACAACGACCTACACACAAGGCCTTAGGGCCTGAGCTAAGGGGATGGATGGGTTGACTCTCTCTCCTCCAGCAGTATAACTGGAAACAAGGGTACCTCAGGGTCACCCCAGGGCCTAATCTATAGGAAATCTAGGTTCTGTTTTAATGGGTGCTGCTGAGCTTCCTAGGAACACCTGTGAAGGAGACTTTGGAGCACACTGCTTAGGCCTGTCTTAAGCTGCCCCATGGAGGAAAGAAGGAAAAGGTCACATTAGACCAGGATATCCCAAGAAGGCAGAAAATTTATTAATACCTGGAACTTTGAAGAGTTCAGTGATAGTGGGCTCTGGTCAGAGAAAAAGAGGAACAGTAAAAAGGAACTAGGAGCAAATGAAGGATCGAAATGATAGAGAACAGAGCCGTATAAGACATGGATGAGGTAGAGGTTCCACAAAAGCTAAAATAGTGGTCACAGATTTAAAAGGAGAAACAGAGCAGTGAAGTCCTGGAAGCCAAGAGAGAAACATTCCAAGAAGAAATAAGCAGACAGCAACAGCAAAAGTTGCAGAGGACTCAAATGAGATGAGGACTTTAAAAGAACCCATGGATTTGGCAACATGGAAGCCACTGGCAGCCTCGTGGAATCACTTCAGTAAAGCAGGGACAGCAGAATTCAGACTGCAGTGGATGGAGAAGGGGATGGGAAGTGAGAAAATTGAGCCACTGAGTGTAGACGGTAATTCTTGGACAGACTGGTTGGGAAAGAAGAGAGAAAAAAAGGAAACTAGAAGGTGGCTGCTAGGGGACATAAGAGTGTATCCTGTAACATCTTTACTCAACCTCTGTGTGCACAGGCAGGTCACTCACTCTCAGGGCCAGAGGTCGCTGGGGAGAGAAAGGGGAGTCCCAGCTTCCTGTACCAGCCTTCACTGAATCGTGGTTCCCTTAAGATTTGTGTAAATTATCCATAGTAATAGAACTCTGTGCCCATACTGTTTGCAAGATGTGTGCATGGGGTATGATAATAACAATAGCCACCATTTATTGAGAACATATTTATGCAAAGCTAAGAGCTTTGCATAAATTATCTCATTTAATCCTTACAACAACTCTGCGAGGTAAGCCTTATACTTTTTTCTTCAATTCGAAAATGGTAAAACCTGAGACACAGAAGACTTAATTAGCCTGCTACAGGTCATCCAGCAAATAAATGCAGCAATGGGATTCAAACCCCAGTTCATCACACTCCAATACCTGTGCTCCTATTAAGCCAGAGTCCCACAAGCTGGACTCTATTAATCACACGCAATAGGCTCACGTGGGGAGCTTTTCAAAAATCCAGAAGCCCAGGTTCCATGAAAGATCTACTGACTTTTTTTAAATGAAAACTGGAGCCCAGAATCTGAAATCTCCACAAATGATACTATCAAGCTCTGCAAATGATTCCTATGCTCATGGAAGTCTTCTAAGGCAAAGTATCTACCTCCTTACTGTGTGAGCTGCTTGCCCTTGGTCTTCATCCACCTTAGAATTCACACGGGCTTCCTGAGGATCAAGACAGCCTGGCCTGCTTGTTTGAGATAAAGTAGCTTCCCAAGGCCTTAACCTGGACCTACTAAGTGAGCATGTCCACGGGGAAGGCCAGCAGTCTGTTATATATATTTAGCAAGCTCCCCAGGCAATTACTATCTTCAGAGAAGACTGAGAAACTCTGTCCAATCATTCACAGCTAAAAGTATCCTACGTGCTATCCTGGGTTCTAATCTAGGTTCTAACACTTAATCATTCCAAGCTTTACTTTCCTATAAAATGGGCATAAATGTGCCTGCCTGGCAGCGCTGTTGTGAAGAATAAATACCGTACCAATTGAGGATTAGAATTACCTGCTTACAACAAAAACAAAATAACAATGGCTTAAACAAGGGAGTTTATTTTTCTCTCAGGTTAAAGTCTAGAGGTAAGCGATCCAGGGCGGGTATGAGGTCTGGGAGGAAAGACTCTTGCTATTAGTCTGCCCTTTCATCAGTAACACATCGCCTCTTGACACAAAACAGCAACTGAGGCTGCAGCTATTTTGTCTACAGCCCTGGGTAAAGAGAAGAGAAGAAGGGATTCACCACCCAGGCAGGCCAGATCCCCTTACGGAGTATATCTAGAAGGTCCTCGTGATACTTCCGGTTTATATTGCATTGATCAGAACTTAGATACAGGCCCACATGTATCTAAGTTGCAAAGAAGGTTAGGATCTTTTTGTTCAGTATCAGGTCTTTGCCACCCCAAATAAATCAGACCTCTGTTATTTAAAGAAAAAAAAAAAGAGAGAGGAGAATAAATATTGGTGTTTCAGCCAGGCTCAGTAGCTCACGCCTGTATTCCCAGCCCTTTGGGAGGCCGAGGCAGGTAGATCACCTAAGGTTAGCAGTTCAAGACCAGCCTGGTCAACATGCAGAAACCCCATCTCTACTAAAAATACAAAAATCAGTGGGACATGGTGGTGCACGCCTGTAGTCCTAGCTACTTGGGAGGCTGAAGCACAAGAATTGCTTGAACCCAGGAGGCAGAGGTTGCAGTGAGCTGAGATCATGCCACTGCACTCCAGCCTTGGCGACAGAGCAAGATTCTGTCTCAAAAAAAAAAAAAAAAATTGGTGTCTCAGTCACAAGAATGTGCCTCTGCAAACTTCTCACTGCAGGGAGCTGAGGGCACCAGCTGCTGTGCTTTAAAATCTACTGGCCACACCTCCCCTGGAATGCACCCCACCAATGACTCAGTGCTGAGTACAGAGTCAGACCCAGTTCAAACAGACAAGAGACTCCTTTGTTAGCTGACTTTGGCTCAAGACTCCCTGAGGGTTTTGGAGAACCTTTGTTAGAATGCACCTTCCTTCTACTGCAGGGCAATATGGAATGCCAACCCAGCCTTCTCTCCCTCTCTCCTTTTCTTGGGGCCAGTGGCTCTCCTGGCCTTGTCTAACTCCCTCCCTCCTTCCTTTCACACATGCATTTCCCCTTGTAAAACAACTGCATGTTTCATCCCATCTTGGTGTCCATTTCTCAAAGCAGCTGACTAACAAAAATGGCAAGGCAATTCACAGTTCCCAGCACAGTTCAGTAACGCACATAACACCTGTGGAACTCTTCGATGGGAATGGAGTAGACAATAAATAATAGCTGTGCAGGGGGAGAAGGAGGAAGGAGTACAGGGCCAACCATGGAGAAAGGAATGTTTTACTGAAAGGTGGGGACACAGGGTCTGAGGCAAATCACTGTTTGATTCTCCTTCACCCCCAAAGTATCTCCATTACGGTAACATTTGGTTAACCACAGCATCAAAATCAGTGTGAAGAGGGGCATATAGATTCAGGTAATTGTCATAAACCTGTAATCGAGGCCAAAGCAGGAGGATCGCTTGAAGCCAGGAGTTCAAGACCAGGCTGGGCAACATGGCGAGACCCTGTTTCTACAAAAAAATACAAAAAATAGCTGGGTGTGGTGACGTGACCCTGTAGTCCCAGCCACTTGGGAGGCTGAGTGGGGAGGATCACTTGAGCCTGGGAGGCAGAGGTTGCAGTGAGCCAAGATCGTGCCACTGTACTCCAGCCTGGGTGACAGAGAGAGACTCTGTCTCACAAAAAAAAAAAAAAAAAAAAAAAAAAAAAAA
>NW_016806836.1:6309396-6314822 GCF_001698545.2 Rhinopithecus bieti
AAAAAAAAAAAAAAAAAAAAAAATTGTTATCACAGTACAACTGAACTGGGATTAGTTCACCAATCATTTCAAGTCATTTTCAACAAAACAAAAGGAAAAAACGCAGTGGTGCAAGCCCCAAGACAAAATCGCACAAAATAAACCCAATGTCCCAAGCAACTCTGGTTCTCATACTGGAAAAACGGTGACCAGATTATTTGTGATGGTGATGTAAGAACACTATTTCCATAAGAACTGCTCAGTGTGGAAGTAAAAGCACAATCCCTACAAAAATAATAAAGAATTTCAGCTGGGCATTCACACCTGTAATCCCAGCACTTTGGGAGGCCAAGGTGGGCAGATCACCTGAGATCAGGAGGAGTTCAGGACCAGCCTGGCCAACATGGTGAGGCCTCGTTTCTACTAAAATACAAAAATTAGCCAGGCATGATGGCGAGTGCCTGTAATCCCAGCTACTCGGGAGGCTGAGGTAGGAGAATCGCTTGAACCCAGGAAGTGTAGGTTGCAGTGAGCTGAGATTGCACTATTGTACTCCAGCCTGGGCAACAGAGCGAGACTCTGTCTCAAAAAAATAAAGAAAAAAAAATAGTAATAATAATAAAGAATTTCAAGGAGAAAACACAGGGTGAGAGAAGGTGCAGTGGGGGCACAAGGTGGATGTGAATCTGTATATGACACAAAAGTTCCCCGGGACTTAACCGACATCATGTATGTGGCACATGGTAGGAGCGTAATAAATGACGGTTGCCCAGATACATGAATAGCTCCCTCATGGTTGTAGATCACCACTCACAGATCCATTAAAGAAATATTTGTAGGCCGGGCACGGTGGCTCATGCCTTAATCCCAGCACTTTGGGAGGCCGAGGCAGGTGGATTACAAGGTCAGGAGATTGAGGCCATCCTGGCCAACATGGTAAAACCCCCTCTCTACTAAAAATACAAAATTAGCCAGGCATGGTGGCAGGCGCTTGTAGTCCCAGCTACTCAGGAGGCTGAGGCAGGAGAATCACTTGAACCAGGAAGGCGGAGGTTGCAGTGAGCTGAGATCACACTTTAGCTTGGGCAACAGAGCAAGAATCCGTCTCAAAAAAAAAAAAGAAGAAAGATTTGTAGAAAGCCTACCACGTGCCAGGTTCCGTACTAGGCACCAATGATGTCACCATGAATAAGAAAGTTGAAGTCCTCGCCCCTACAGTCCTTCAGAGAAATCTCCTTTGCAGACATTTTACATGGATCCCTCTACCTCTGTCTTTCTACATTCACAGACTGAATGCGAACCCACATCTATCAGACTTAAAGCTCATATGGGCTGGTCCAATGGCAATGTGTTATCCAAATTTATTAACATTAGTGTCACTAAGATTGCTATGCAACTCCCTACTGCTAAATTTGATTTGTCTTTTGAAAAATTAAAGTAAAAGTTGGCCAGGCACGGTGGCTTACACCTATAATCCCAGCACTTTGGGAGGCCGAGGTGGGCGGATCACGAGGTCAGGAGATCGAGACCATCCTGGCTAACATGGTGAAACCCCGTCTTTACTAAAAGTACAAAAAATTAGCCGGATGTGGTGGCAGGCACCTGTAGTCCCAGCTACTCGGGAGGCTAAGGCAGGAGAATGGCATGAACCCGGGAGGCAGAGCTTGCAGTGAGCCAAAATCACACCACTGCACTCTAACCTGGGTGACAGAGCGAGACTGCATCTCAAAAAAAAAAAAAAATTAAAGTAAAGTAAAAGTTAAAAATAATGCCCACTCGAATTGCTTCTGAAATATTCTCTTGATCTCTGAAACCAAGTAGACTCACCCATGTAGAATCATCCTTGATGCAACCTTGGATTTCTATTGGCCTTTGTATTCGTCATCTATTGTTGCTTAACAAATTATCCCAAAACTTAACAGCTTAAAATAACAAGCATTTATTATCTCATAGAGCCAAGGAGTGACTTAGCTGCATGGCCTGGCTCATGGTCTCTCATGAGGTTTCTTGCCATCAAGGTGTTAGCCAGAGATTCAATCTCCAAAGGCTTGACTGGGGCTGGAGGATCTGCTCCCAAGGTGGTACTCTGACATGACTAACAAGGTGGCACTGGCTGTTGACAGTAGGCTCAGTACTTTACTACATGGGTCTCTCCTTAAGGCTCCTAATGACATGGCAGCTGGCTTTCCCTAGAGCATGAGAGGAAGACAGAGACAAAACCAGAGACAGAGAGACCAAGAGACAAGTTATGATGTATTTTAACCTGATCTGAGAAGTGACATATCATAACTTCTCCTGCATTCTGTTTTTGGTGTTTTGTTTTTGTTTTTGTTTGTTTGTTTGTTCGAGACAGGGTCTTGATCTGTCACCCAGGTTGGAGTGCAATGGCATGAACACAGTTCACTGCAGCCTCAACCTCCTGGGCTTAAGCAATCCTCCCGCCTCAGCCTCTGTAGTATCTGGGACTACAGACTCACACTACTATGCCTGGCTAGTTTTTGTAGTTTTTTTTAGAGATGAGGTCTCATTTTGTTGTCCAGGCTGGTCTCAAACAATCCTCCTGCCTCGGCCTCCCAAAGTGCTGGGACTACAGGCATGAGCCACTGTGCCCGGCCCCGCTTCTCCTGCATTCTGCTGGTGACACAGACCATTGCTGGTACTATGTGGGAGGGGACCAGATAGAGTTTGCCAACCAGGAGGCAGAATCATTGGTGGCCGTCTTAGAAACTGGTTACCACAGTCTCCAAGAAGAACCCCCTCTCCCCAAACTCCACCTAAACTCTGGAACAGAGAGGTGCGCAAATTTCACTGTTTCAAAATACAGAGGCACACAGCAAACAGTGAATTTCATCTGTCCTGGAAACTCATGTTTTAAGCCCAGTGGAACTGCTTTTCCTCAATTATACTTGAGCATCATGCCAATAGCCTGCACAGAAGGACATTATAAGAAAGAGCTCCAATTAAGTCATTGCTGTATTGCATCACTGTTCAGTCAGCTGACTCCCGGGAAAAATCTCTCTTCAGTCTCAGGGTCAGGAAAAGTTGAGCTTCTCCCAAATATTTGTTTTTCTCATATAAAATCTAGAATTTTGTTACCACTCACATTTCCCTCTTTACTTTGGCAATGCGGAAGCTCAGAGCCAAACGTGTAAGTAAGCCTTTGCTGGTGTTGAGATTTTTGAGCCAATGTCATCTGGGAGTTATTTCTTCCACTTGTTTTCTATTTTCTCTAACTCCCTCAACTTTTTGTCTTATCCTTTTGTATATTTTGTACTTTGGTAATTCCCCTCAAAGCTTTTGTGGATTGAGATGGAGTTTAAATACACAGTAAAATTAGTTTTTGCCCAAAAGACTGATGGCCTGCATGTGCCATCTAGTGGTGAGAGAGACAACTGCAAGAATAGAAATCTCCCTCATTTTTCAGATGTGTTTTGGATGGTGAGTGGGGAGTAGTGGGCAAGGGAAGAGGAGGGAGACCAGGCCTCCTCTGTGCGCTTTGTCAGGAAATTGAGACTGCTGAATATTAAGAAGCCTCTAGGCAGGGCCAAGGAGCAGGTGATTCAATGGCTGGAACTGAAAATGATTTATCGGAATCTGAAGAAAAAATCAAAAAATAGTGAAGAATGAAGGCACTGGCAGTGGAAGCGTTACGAAAAAAAGTGTTAGTAAAAGTAAACAACGAAAATAGACCTGATTCAAGCAAGTAATCACTTGAAAGGTGCTTAATGTAGGTTGATTGCAGATGTGACCAGCCATTTTTTAAACATTCACATTAACTGTAGAAAGAAGGTTAGAATCCAGTGTTTTTATTTTACTTCAGAGAAAACTGGGGCACAGAAGCACTGAGCACTTGTTCAAAGTCATACAGTCTGTGAGTCCCAGGTCCAGGGCAACTCCTGGACCAGTACTCTTTCCCCAGCACCACCCTACTTCTAACTGTATGTAGCAGATGCTCATTTGGGCTTTCATTTTGCACATAGGATTTCAAAATAAAATGAGGTCATCACATAAAAATGCTGGATCCAGCATATTTTCAACGAATTATTACTAGTTGGTTTTGTAGCTACATCTTGGCCTACCCCCAAAATGTCAGGGTGGCGGTTCAAAGCACTGGCTTCGTTAATCTTCACCATGTGGCAAGTCATTAGTTCACAATGACAGAGAAGGATTCCAGAAGCCAATGGCAGTAGGTGAGGAAGCCCCAACCTGGGGAAGAGAAAGTAATTCAGTCATCTACCATGTTAACCTAGCATCTGCTCTGGGCCAGGTTCCAGGCAGGATGCTGGGGTGGCAATATCAACAATGCACTGGCAATGTCTGGAGCTATATGTATCCCGTCTCCCTGTACCCTGACGTGTGTTCTTGGACACAATTTCAGCTAAAACTGAGGCATAGCTTGGATCTGGAGGGCCCTTGAAGACCTAACCCAGGGATCTACAGTCTCAAGTTGAATGTCTTGGAAACAGCCTGAAGTCAGGGACCACTGAGGGGGCTGGAGATACTGTCTAAAAAGGAACATGAGACATTACCATATTAGACAGCACATATATGGAACATTTTAATCATCTGAGAGAGTTCTATTGAATAGCACTGGCCAAGAGTGCCCTTTCCTGGATTTTCTGCTCCTCTGAGTCCTACCAGTTCTCCTAAGCCCTTCAAATATCAGCAGAGACTGGTATGAGTCACTGATTCCTGGAAAAGGCAGAGCTCTGGGACAATGGCTGTTCCAGGTTGACGTCCTCAGAGGTACAAATGACACACCAGAGACAGAGGGCATCTGAAGTTGTTTCTTAAACTTTCCAGGCTTCCGTGCTGGTAACAGGTGCCAGAGGGGGCAAAAAGAACAGAAGGAATATTGAGGGGCTGAAACTTTGAGATCAGAAAGACCCAATTTCCTATCGAGGTTCTCCATTACTAGTTGGGTAATCTTTAGGCAAAGCCTTTGGGCGCCAGTTTTCTTACCAGCAAAAACTGAGAACTATGTTTGTCACAAAGATTAAATGAGACAGTGGATGAGACAGTGTCTGGCTCATGGTTAAGTGTAGATTTCTTACTCATCTCTTCTTGCCCTTTTGGAGGCTAATTTCCACTCGCCAAGGATAAGAACCACATGCCACCTTCTCATCAGGGGACAGGTGGAGGCTAGTCATGGCTAGCTATTCCACTCATTCTGTTAATGAATATTTGTTATGAAAACAGCAACTGGCCAGGTGTGGTGGCTCACACCTGTAATCCCAGCACTTTGGATCACCTGAAGTCAGAAGTTTGAGACCAGCCTGACCAACATGGTGAAACCCCATCTCTACTAAATACAAAAAATTAGCTGGGCATGGTGGTGCACACCTGTAATCCCAGCTACTTGGGAGGCTGAGGCAGAAGAATCGGTTGAACCTGGGAGGCAAAGGTTGCAGTGAGCTGATATGGAAGGAAGGAAGGGAGGGAGGGAG
>NW_016806836.1:6318715-6323682 GCF_001698545.2 Rhinopithecus bieti
AAAAAAAAAAGAAAAAGAAAGAAAGAAAGAAAGAAAGAAAGAAAGAAAGAAAGAAAGAAAGAAAGAAAGAAAGAAAGAAAGAAAGAAAGAGAAAGAAAAAGTGAGAGAGAGAGAAAGAGAGAAGGAAGGAAGGAAGGAAGGGAAAGAAAAGAGCAACTGCCAGGCCTTGTGTTCTGCATCATACAAAGATAGAAAACACGTCCCCAGGCCGGGCGCGGTGGCTCAAGCCTGTAATTCCAGCACTTTGGGAGGCCGAGACGGGCGGATCACGAGGTCAGGAGATCGAGACCATCCTGGCTAACACGGTGAAACCCCGTCTCTACTAAAAAAAAAAAAAATACAAAAAACTAGTCGGGCGAGGTGGCGGGCGCCTGTAGTCCCAGCTACTTGGGAGGCTGAGGCAGGAGAATGGCATAAACCCGGGAGATGGAGGTTGCAGTGAGCTGAGATCCGGCCACTGCACTCCAGTCCAGCCTGGGCGACAGAGCGAGACTCCGTCTCAAAAAAAAAAAAAAAGAAAAGAAAACATGTCCCCAAGAGGAGGAATTCACCGTGTCGTGGAAAAGACTGGTAGGCAAACCAATAGTTATATAGCAGGGGGACAAGAAGTGAATTGAGAGTGCACAGGGAGAGCACAGAGGTGGTGATATTTCAGCCAAGACAGAAAGTGTGAACAGAAGTTTGCCTGATCAGCAAGCACATAAGAGAGGGCATGCCAAGCAGAGATAACAGAACTTGCAAAAAAGGAAGACTGGAAAGTGAGGTAAATCCAATTACAAAGGTCTCTGAGCACTGTGCTCAGGAGTTTGAGCTAAAACTTATAGGGGACACAAAGCCTCTAAAGGAAAGTCAAGTCATCGTATTTGAGTACTGAAAATATTCCTATACTGCCAGTGTGGATACAATTTAGAAGAGGCAAGACTGGGCCAGGTGCAGTGGTTCACACCTGTAATCTCAGCACTGTGGGAGGCCCATGACTCAAACTCTTGACTCAGGTGATCTTGACTCAGATCACCTGAGTCAAGAGTTTGAGACCAGCCTGACCAACATGGAGAAACCCTGTCTCTACTAAAAATACAAAATTAGCCGGGAGTGGTGGCACATGCCTGTAATCTCAGCTATTCAGGAGGCTAAGGCAGGAGAATCGCTTGAACCTGGGAGGTGGAGGTTGCAGTAAGCCAAGATTGGGCCACTACACTCCAGCCTGGGCAACAAGAGTGAAACTCTGTCTCAAAAAAAGAAAAAAGAAGAGGCAAGACTGGTGAAAGGAAAGCCAGTCTCAATTTGTTCCACTCTCCCCTACTTCACTGTGTTCCAATCACAAGGGACTTCTCTGAGTTCCTCGAATTACAAAATACCAAGCTCTTTCCCACTCACAGCCTTTGCACTTGCTGCTCCCTCTGCCTGGACTACTCTTCTCTTGGCTGTTACACAGCTTCCTTCTTCTTGGCCTTTGTGTCAAGCATTTCATACCAAACATTTCTTTCTTTCCCTAATCAATCTAATGTATCAATTTTCCTCCGTTATTCTCTCTTGTAGCATCCCGGGGGTGGAAGTGCTCTATTTATCGCAATTTGAAACTTTATTCTTATTTGTATTACGTGATCAATAGCTGTCTTCCCCATTAGGTTGTAAACACCATGAATGTGAGGTCATGTCTGCCCCTGTTCATCACCATGTCCCCAGCACCCAACACAATGCCTGGCATGGTGCTAACACTCAATAAACACTGCATTTATGAGACAGTGAGTACAGCCAAGATGATCATGGCTTAACCAAGGAAGTAGCAGCAAACCTGGGAAAAAGAAACTAATGCTACACAAAGTAAACAGGATAGGTCTTGAGGCAGAATACGGACTGGAGGCAGGGAACTTAAGGACTTGCTAGAATTAAATCAAATGAAACACTTCAGCTATGATAAGAAATATCCTTTATTTCCCTCTTTTATTTATTTATTTATTTATTGAGTTTTGCTCTGTTGCCCAGGCTGGAGTGGAATGGCGCATTCTCCGCTCACTGCAACCTCTGCCTCCCTGATTCAAGCGATTCTCCTGCCTCAGCCACCAGGGGATTACAGGCGCATGCCACCACGCCCAGCTAATTTTTTTTTTTATTTTCATTTTTAGTAGACACGACGTTTCACCATGCTTACCAGGCTGGTCTCGAACTCCTGACCTCAGGTGATCCGCAAGCCTTGGCCTCCCAAAGTGCTGGGATTACAGGTGTGAGCCACCAGGCCCCGCTGAAATATCCTCTTATTTACATAGGGCATATAACTGGTAAATGCCTTTGTAACTTTTAGCCTCTTCGTTTACACAGGGCGTACACCAAGTAACCAATGGAAACCTCTAGAGGGTATTTAAACCCCAGAAAATTCTATAACAGTGCTCTTGAGCCCCTATGCTCAGCCGGCTCCCCCTGTGAAATGTACTTTCGTTTTCAATAAATCTCTGCTTTTGTTGCTTCATTCTTTCCTTGCTTTGTTTGTGCCCTTTTGTCCAATTATTTGTTCAAGACACCAAGAACCTGAACACCCTTCACTGGTGACAGTTTGAGACAAGTATCAGAATCAGTTCCGCCTGTACCGAGTTCTAACTGCACTTCTAGCTGTATAGCCTGGGCAGGTCAACCACCTTTTATCCACCACGCCCTCCCTATTCCCCTTGTAAAATGAGAACGACACCCTTGCAGCTTGGCTGAGCGAATGTCCTCAAACACACACACAAAAAAATGATAGGGCTGGGGCCGCGGGTTCTGAGGGCCCAAATGAGCACAACCGGAATAGCAGCAGTCGCTCCTTGAGGGCGGAAGTTACAGCTTGATCTAAGTAGGGAGGGTAAAATGGATCCCCCATATGAGCAGCGCCATGGTTCCTTGTAACCTCATAAAGCGTCCGATGAGCAGCAGAGGCTGGAGGGTAATTTAGGGCCAATATCATTTGTTTCTTTTACATAATTTCGCCATTTCTCAGAATTCTAAAATTTGCTTAATCAAAATATCAGCTTGAGGGATGCTGAAAACTACAGAGTAGAAGGAAAATCTCCGCTGAGGGATAACTAAGATGTAGAGATGAGAAAATGTTCATGCTCAGCACCCCCTGGCGGGAGGGAGGAGCTGATGTGGAAGATCCCCGCAGCCCCGCCTCTTTCGCGCTGTTTCCAGTCCCACTCGGAACCCCCCGGGAGTGCTAGCGGCACTGGGAGAGCTTCACGTTACTACATTGCCCAGGGGACCCGGAGGCCGACGTGGGTCTCCTCACAAAGGGAGGGGCCGAGCCGTTAGATGCGTGTTGTTTTAATCCAGCAGGTTTCGCCCTTCCCCATCAGCCTGTGACGCTCCCAAAACACGTCCGGCCAACGGCACGGATCCCATCCAATGAGCCAGGAGGAAGTAGGCGCCCTCTGCGAAATGTAGTTTCCAGGAAGGCTTGTGGGAAACAGAGTCCGAGGCAGGCGACAGAGCGCTCTTGCAGCCAAATAGAGCTGGGCTCGGGGTGCGTCACGTGACCTGTGCAGCTAACTGTTCAGGGACGTGGCCTTTGCCTGAGCTGCTGTTAGGAGACGTGCTTAGGTCGGGAGTAGCTACTGCCATCGCCTGGGCTTGACTTCTGGACTGGTCTCCAAAAGTCGACGCTGTCCCTGCGTCTTCCCTGTTCCTTTGCGCTGACCTCATATTTGCATACACTGAAACTTGTAGCTCTCCCTGTCTTGGAGTGGTAGGTTCTATAGGACCTCACCATGTTCTCTTAACCATGGTTTCTGCGGCAGCCAAAATGAGCCACTCCATGTGCTTCAGAGCTTTAGGGAATAAACCATTAATCAAGTCATTTGATTACCTCATCTTTGAGGACCTTTTCCACTACCTGTTCACACTCCTTGTGCTCGCCCACGACTGTCCCTCAGAAACTTAAGTCCTGTGACCCTTCTGCATTCTATCAGTCTTCTAGTTTCATTTCTTGTCCTAGCCAACCTAGATCCTAAGAATACTCTCCTGCCTTATTTCCTTCTGTAACAACCTCAAACCCTGGATTAATACAGTTGCCTAATTTGGGTCTACTGGGTGCAACTGGAGCGGGGGAATACATCGCCTAATCCCACAGCTTGGTGCCACTAAAATCAAGGTTTCAGACTTCAACTAAGCCCTAAATTCAACCAGCTGGTTACAGCACTGTGGGGAAGGAGGCTAACCAATAGAGGGAAGGGATTTGTTGCCAAGAGTCCTGGTGGAAATACAAGGCTTTGGAAGGACTATCTTTACTGCCTCCCACCTCACCCCTACACTTCATGTTTGTACTAGAATGGCATAAGAATGAAATGTAGAATTGATGCAGGTGATTTGTTTTTTCTAAAGACCACCAGAGCGGGCACAAAAGAACCAGTGAGCAGGCAAGGGTAGGAGCAAAACTGCAAATTTATTTTGGTCACCTAGCTTCAGGGAAGTAGGTGGGTAGGGAGAGGTCTGTCGGCCTCCAGCAAAGGAGGCCGACAGAGTCCCCCGGTGGGGCTCTCGGGTGGGGTTCCTGATGCAGTCCCAACATCCCGACAGGAGTGGGGCTGGGAAGTCCGTGCGTGGCGTCCGTCCGGAGCGGCTTTTCTAAGAGTGGGAGGGCAATAGGTGGGGCACGGGCGTGTCGGGGGCATTCCGCAGGTGCGACCAGGTAAATCTTAGTCTCTTCGGATTGACATCACCTGGCACATGCCCGGTTGGTCTGCACCCTCCCTGGGCGCTGGCTGCATTTTCGCACTCGTGGGAAAAGTTGGTGATGAAGAACCCGGAAGTGCACCATCTTGCCTCCATTCGTCCAAACAGTCCAACCTTTTATTGATAATAGTGATAAGGGGCGCCGTGGTCTGTCTGGCTACTTCCTGCTGTTAAGGGGCGCTGTTAAGGTCGGGGCCCATGGTTGGAATTTGGATGTACGGATGAAGAATAAAATAAAGCACAGTATTAGTATAGGAACGAGGTAT
>NW_016806836.1:6325132-6350794 GCF_001698545.2 Rhinopithecus bieti
TTTGTTTCCTCTTTACTTACACAATGGACACAATGGAAATGGAAGTGGATCTCTGCCTGGCTTCAAAGCGTCCTTTGGAACCAGCAGAGACAGACTGGAGGCTCATGGAACCAAAGTGGAGATTACCTTCAGGTGGACGTCTCCATCCTGAACGGGTCTCCCGAGCCACTTGGTGGCTCAAAAGTGGGCCTCGGACCTGCGCAGGATTTTTGGCCAAGGGAGGTAAAGAGGAGACAAGGGCACTTACCCCAGAGAGGCCGTGAGAGTGAGGGAAGGGGGTCTCAGGTCCTGGTCCGTCCGCGGCGTGGGAGCAGGAGGAGGTTCCTCAACCCTTAGAGGCCTGAGGAGGGGTGTCCTCCCGGGTCTTCGGCACCAACTGATTTGTTTTTTTCTAAAGACCACCAGAGAGGGTACAAAAGAACCAGCGAGTAGGCAAGGGTAGGAGCAAAACTGCAAATTTATTTTGGTCACCTAGCTTCAGGGAAGTAGGTGGGTAGGGAGAGGTCTTTCGGCCTCTGGCAAAGGAGGCCGACAGAGTCCCCCGGTGGGGCTCTCGGGCGGGGTTCCTGATGCAATCCTGACATCCCGACATCCCGACAGGAGTGGGGCTGGGAAGTCCACGCGCGGAGTCCGTCCGAAGCGGCTTTTCTAGGAGTGGGAGGGCAATAGGTGGGGCACGGGCGTGTTGGGAGGCATTCCACAGGTGGGACCAGGTAAATCTTAGTCTCTTCAGATTGACGTCACCTGGCGCATGCCCGGTTGGTCTGCACCCTCCCTGGGCGCTGGCTGCATTTTCGCGTGCACACGGGAAAAGTTGGTGATGAAGAACCTGGAAGTGCACCATCTTGCCTCCGTTCGTCCAAGCAGCAGGCAAACCCAAAAGTAGGGGCTCAGCTTGGGCGGGTTCTTGGCTTCACCCAGGAAAGAATTCAAGACTGAGCCAACAGTAAAAGAAAGCAAGTTTATTTGAGCAACAATGTATAGGAAAATGGCTGCTCCATAGACAAAGCAGAGCTATCCCATAGGCAGAGTGGCACTCATGGATGGCTGAATAGCTATCTTTATATTCACTCTTAATTATATGCTTAATAAGGAACAGGGTGTTCACAAACTTTCTAGAAAAGGGGCAGGGAGCTCCTGGAACCATATAAAGTAACTTTAGGATTGTTGCCACGGAATTTGTAAAGTGTCATGGCACTTGTGGGAGTGTCTATGTGCAAATGTAGTATAACTCCTAGTTAGTTTGGGCTGGTTTCTTTGCTACATCCTGTCCTGATCAGCAGGGTAACGACCAGTGCTCAGAAAACAAGCCATGCTAATCTCTTACCTCATTACCCCTTCAGAGATTATATACTTCTCTTTAATCATAAAGGGTTGTAGAAGGGTGGAGGTCCATCCTCTGTCACTGCCTCCTACTGATTTTGTGGGCATAATGTCCTCCCCTTGTGACTGTGGGGACTTATGAGAAACAGGTTTAATTCTGGACAGGTGTACCCAGCTAGTGACTCCCTGAAGTTTAACAGCAGTGGGGATGCTTAACAATGCCTGGTAGGGTACCTTCCATTTTGGTTATAATTGATCCTCAGAGGATCCTTCTTCCCAAGTTTTTAATAGGACTCTGTCTCCTGGTTGAACAGGGGAGCTATTTTTTTTCCTTTGTGAAAAAGGGCAATACCTTATTTCCATATTCTTGAAGGGCCTTTTGAACCTGGTCTAAGTTAATATGAGTAAGCATTCTATGTGTTTCCTCATCAAACAGGAAGTCTGAAGTTAAAAAAAGGGCCCCCCATAGGCCATTTCAAATGGGCTAAGTTTTAAGGTTCCCTTCAGAGCCATCCTTATGCCCAAAAGGGCCATGGGAAGGAGAGACACAGGTCTCTGAGGTCTGCTGACAGTTTTGCTAATGTCTTTTAAAACATGATTGGCTTTTCTACCTTACCTAAGGATTGAGGCCTCTAGGAGGCGTGAAGATGATAGATAATGCCTAAGGCTGAGGAAACCTGCTGGGTCACCTTAGCTGTGAAGGAAGGTCTCTTATCACTTTGCAAACATTTTGGTAATTCAAAACTTGGGATGATTTTTTTTTAAGTAATAGTGTGGACACTTCCAGTGCTTTTTCTGTCCTTGTGGGAAAAGCTTCTCTTCACCTGATGAAATTGTTATAAGTACTAGCAAACACTTCAGTCCTCTGTATACGGTGGCATCTGAAACCTATTTGCAGTCTTCCCCAGTGCAGGTTTGAGTAGGGGTGAGGGTATAGGGTGGCTTCCTGAGTTGTTACGGGCACAGAGTTCGCAGGCCCTGGTGGCCCTTTCTATAGTCTGGAATAGCCCTGCTATTCCAGAATAGGTAAGTCCCTGCCTAACCCCAGTGTTAAATGGTTTACTGATGGGAGTAGCTTTATTCATGAGAGAATAAAGAAGGCAGGCCAACAAGAAGTTGAGGCCAAAGCTTACCTCCTCAAACTTCTGCTAAAAAAGTGGAATTAATCACTCTAATTAGGGACCTCTGATAGGGAAAAGGCTTAAGAGTCAATATATTTACTGATTCAAGGCACAAAAATCGCTCGAGCCCTGGAAGTGGAGGTTGCGGTGAGCCGAGATCCTGCCATTGCACTCCCGCTTGAGCTACAGAGTGAGACTCCATCTAAAAAAAAAAAAAAAAAAAGTATATATGTGTGTGTGTGCATATATGTATGTGTGTGTGTGTATATATACATATATGTGTGTGTGTGTGCATATATGTATGTGTGTGTGTGTGTGTATATACATATATACATATATGTGTGTGTGTGTAAAGCGAACATTGGGGTTAGGCAGGGACTTATCTAGCTTTAAGGTCAGGCCTGCTAGAGTAGGTCTGTTCTACCGTTTTCACCATTCTTGGCACATGGAGTCCAGCAACAGGGTAGCAGCATTTAAAACCTGACATACTTTAAGGGGAAACTCTTGGGTATCGAGCAGAAGGGTCTAACATTTGAGCAACTGACTCCCTGTTAGCCATTAATGTCCTTTCGCTCTAGGACCTAGTGTACTTGATTGAGAGGGGAAAGTAATGACATCTAATTTTTGTCCCAAGGAAGAATTCCTTGCTTTTTTTTTTTTTTTTTTTTCCAGACAGAGTCTTGCTCTGTTGCCAGGCTGGAGTGGAGTGGCGCAATCTTGGCTCACTGCAACCTCTGCTTCCTGGGTTCAAGCAATTCCCCTGCCTCAGCCTCCTGAGTAGCTGGGACTACTGGTGCATGCCACCACACTGGCTAACTTTTTTGTATTTTAGTAGAGATGGGGTTTCACCATGTTGGCCAGGATGGTCTGGATCTCCTGACCTCATGGTCCATGTGCTGGGATTACAGGAGTGAGCCACCGCGACCAGCCGACTTCCTGGCTTCTTCTACCAATAGAGTGGTGGTGGCCACAGCTCACAAGCATCCTGGCCATCTGGCCACCACCTGATCTAGCTGTTTAGAGAAATAAGCCCTGGTCTAGGATTATTCCCTAGCCTTTGAGTTAGAACACCCAAAGCCATCCCTTGTTTTTCAGCCACAAAGAGAGTGAAAGGTTTTTCTAAGTTTGGGAGTCACAAGGCAAGGGCCGTTCCCAGATTTTCTTTTAAGGTTAGGAATGCCTGTTGGCAGGTTCCATCACAGTTCAAAGGCTCGTGATCATTCACTTTTAGAGCTTCACAGAGTGGTTTTACTATGACCCCAAACCAGGGAATCCAGATATGGCAGAAGCCAGCCATTCCCATAAAGGTTCTTAACTGTTTCTTAGTCTGATGGCGCTGGAGTGCCAGAATGGTCTCTTTTCATTCCTGGGCTGTTGTCCTTGTTCCAGGAATAAGCATGTATCACAAGTATTTAACCATTTGCACAGAAATCTGGGCCCTGTGGGGGATACCCAATACCCTTATTTTCCCAATAAATTAAGGACCTGAATTATATTTTTATCAGAGTCGTCCCTAGTAGGGCTGGAAATTAATAGGTCATCCACATATTTTAGGAGGGATCAATTCATTAACTGCAGTTCCCTTAATTCTTTTGCCAATGCATCCCCAAAGAGATGAGGACTGACCCTGAAGCTTTTGGAAAAGACATTCCAGATAAACAGAGATGTAGCATGAGCGTCTGGACCAGTCCATTCAAAAGCTAAAATATACTAGGAGTCTGGGCACAAAGGTATACAAAGGAAAGCATCCTTTAAGTCTCATACGATGAATCAATTAGCATCTTCAGAGACTTAGATCAATATTGTATAAGGGTTAGGAGCTATTGGACGGACTGGAACTAATGCCTCATTAACTCCCTTCAGATCCTAAAGAAATCCATATTCCTCACTTGGTTTCTTTACAGGCAGGATGGTAGTATTGCATGGGGACTGACAGGGTTGTAATAGTCCTTACTTTAGAAATTTATATCCGGGGCTGTATCCCCCCTTTTGCTTCAAGTCTCAAAGGATATTTTTTCCATGGGTAAAACATTAACAACTCTATCAGGAACTTCTTTGTCCTAAACAGAAGAGTCTACTTGAGAAGTAATATGCAGTGGAAGGAAAGTCTCTTCTTTATCTGTAGTAAGTCAATCACTTAGAGCTAGAAGTAGTGCCCCTTCCTGGCCTATTGCCTTTTTGTGGGGCTCTCCAAATTGAACTGTGTCTTGTAATTGGAAAAGTAAGTCTCTTCCTAGTAAAGGAATAGTGCACTGAGACATAAGCTAGAACCTGTGGGAAAACATATGGTCCGCCACAGTGCAACCAAGGGGATGGGTGAATCTCCTAATTTTGGCTGGCTATCAATCATGTACCTTGTACAAGGTGGTACTCTTGTACCACCAGTATGGTACAAGAGTAGGAAGACAGTGGCCCTGAGAAATGGGTCAGAACTGAGAAGGCTGCTCCCATATCCAATAAGAACTCAGTATTCTTACCTGCCACATCAAGAGTTACCCAAGGTTCCTCTGTGGAGATGGTAAGGTGTCCAGTGGGAGCTATGGGGAACCTCAGGTCCCATCACTTCTCTGTTGTCTTGGCCATTACGGGTTTGAGTGGCCCAGATTCCCCTTGGAGTCTGAGGCAATCCCTTTTCCAGTGGCCCTCTTGCTTGTGGTAGGCACACTGATTCTGGCCCAGGGGCCAGCAAGTTGGGCGCTATCGTCTGGGCAGCCCAGACACCGATCTTGCAACACTTCTTTGGGACGAGTAACCTTGAGGCAGCAGGTGGCTTAAGGCAGCCACTAACAATTGGGCTTTTTGGCTTTTTCTTTTGGTTTTCTCTGCTTCCTTTGCTCTGTCCCTGTTGTTGTAAACCCTAATGGCCATGTACAACAGTTGACTCATGGGAGTTTGAGGCCCCATTTCTGCCTTTTGTAACTCCCTCATAATGCTAGGGGCATATTAAGTAATAAAATGCATACCCAGGAGAGCTCACCCTTCCAGGGAGTTTGGGTCTACATTAGCATATTTCCTGCTTGCCTCAACCAAATGGTCCTGAAATAGAGTGAGATTTTTGTCCTTCCTCTGAGTTACTTCTCTAACCTTGTCGTAATTAACTGGCTTAACCACACACTTTTCCATACCTCCTATTAAACAAGTTACCATGTGATTTCTGTGTTCAAGGTCTTGGGAACCCCACTGCTAATCCCACTGAGGGACCAGATCTAGAGCTGCATCTCCCCTCACAAGATAAATGGCATCTCCCCTCACATGATAAATGGCCTTAGTTACCAGTTGCCACTCCATTAGCATATTCATGAGCAGTACCCAGAATCCTTTGTTTCTCCTCTACAGCACAGCAGGTAGACAATAATATTTGCAAGTCATCCGTTTTAAATCAAAGAACACAATCAACTGGACAAGCTTCTCTATAAACTTCCCTGGATCCTCTGAAAACCAACCAAATTTCTCCTTGCATAAAGCCAAATCAGAAAAAGGCACCTGGCTGAGCACAGTGGCTCACACCTGTAATCCTAGCACTTTGAAAAGCCAGGATGGGCGGATCACTTGAGCCTAGGACTTCGACACCAGAGTCAGGCATCCCAGAGTCAGGACAACAGGGGACCTCTCAAAATTAGAAAAGAAGGGGTTAAAAACAAACACGGGAAGTGTCTTGTCTTACATTGAACAGGAACAATTGCCCAAATATCTAAAGAAAAGACCACAAACATGACAACAAAATAAGTGTAAAAGTGAAATGGCGGTCATTAGACACTAAAGAGAAAAAGGAAGGTCCAGGAGAAAGGGTGACAAGGACATGCCAGGCCTGCTGCCATTTGGGACACTCAAATGATGGGGGACAATGAGCTACCAAGCCGGAGGCTCAGTTCCCATTTCCTGGTTCACCCAAAAAGGTCAATATTGAGGGGGAACAAAGGGAAGACCGACCTTTGTTTGTGGAAGTCAAATGGTGCCAATCTGTCTTAATTTGGGGTTTGGGTGAAGGTTTCCCTCAGGTTCCCTTGTCTTGTGAGTTGCCAGGAAAGCTGATGGCTCTGAAAAGAGTCCTTTAGGCACAACTCTACAGCACAAACTGCCCCAGAGTTACAACTTCACAGTGTTATAGCTCCACAACTCCGATCTGTACTGAGTCCCTTTGTCCCATTCATCTTGTTTCCATTGTTTGTTCCATCTGGGTCACCAGGCTGATACAGGCAAATCCCAAAATTGGCGCTCAGCTCAGAAGGGTACTTGGCTTCACCCAGGAAAGAATTCAAGAGTGAGCTGACAGTGAAAGAAAGCAAGTTTATTTGAGCAACAGTGTACAGCCAAGTGACTGCTCCATAGACACAACAGGCCATCCCATAGGCAGATTGGTCCAGAGCAACACTCGTGGGTTGCTGGCTACCTATATTTATACCCATTCTTAATTATTTGCTAAATAAGGAATGGGTTATTCACAAACTTTACAGAAAAGGGGAAGAGAGTTGCTAGAATTATATAACTTCCAGGTCATTGTCATGGCATTTGTAAACTGTCATGGTACTGGTAGGAGTGTCTTATGCAAGTGCATTATGATTGCTAGTCCCACCTGGCTTTGGCCAGTTTCTTTGCTACATACCATTTAGATAGACAGGGTCCTGACCAGTGCTCAGAAAACAAGTCCTGCTGATCTCCTACCTCGAAACAAACCAAAACATTAATTGTGAGAATATTCTAGAAAGACAATTGGTAAGAAAGAAGATACTGTAAACACTCAAACAGAAACGTAACATAACCTATAATGAATGAAATAAGAAATAGCAAGGAAATATAGCAAAGATGCTAAATCGGTGTAAGTTAAGAGTTAAATGAACCCAGAGAGCAAATGATAAAGTCCTTTAAAAAGCACAATGATGGAAAGAATGGGGTGTTCCTGGTGCAAGGCCTGGCATAGGGGGGAAAGAGCATGCAGAGAATGGCCACATCTTTATATATGCATGGCAAATATCTGGAACAAAACAAAACAATTCTGGAATCCCACATGACATTAATATTTTAGGAGTAGAGCACAAGATCTCCTAAGAACAACAACAAAAAAACTTCACGTTATAGAAAAAGGAATCACATACACATCAATATTAAGATACAATATTAAGATACATCAATATTAAGATCTCAAACTACTTGTGCAAAACCAGTTGGGTTTTTGTTCATTTTAATTCGTTTCAAACAACACTTTTGTGAAATAAGAGTTTGTTTCCAGAAAAAAATGATATTATAGTAAATTACAGAATACAAAATACAAGCTTCATTTTTTAAATTTTTGATTCAGCATAAATAAAATCACTCTAAAATTGCAGTAAAAGTTCCCAAACACTTAGGCTCAGTTCTGTATTTAGTTCATGGCACACCAGATCACTAAATCACACTTGTCCAAGAACCCTATTTTGAATACACTGAGATAAAGTGTCTAAAAATGGAGATCTTAGCCTGGCACGGCGGCTCACCCTGCTAGTCCCAGCTACTCAGGAGCCTGAGGCAGGAGGATCTCTTGACCCCGGGAGTTTAGGCTGCAGTGAGCTATGATAGCTCACTGATAGACGGAGTGGTGCGATGTCAGCTCACCGCAACCTCCGCCTCCCAGGTTCAAGCGATTCTCCTGCTTCAGCCTCCCAAGTACTGGGATTACAGGTGCACACCACCACACTGGTCTAATTTTTGGTTTTTTGTTTGTTTGTTTGTTTGTTTGTTTGTTTGTAGAGACAGGGTTTCGCCATGTTGCCCAGGCTGATCTCAAACTCCTGAGCTCAAGCGATCCACCCGCCTCGGCCTCCCAAACTGCTGGAATTACAGGCAGTAATTGAGCCACTGTGCCTGGCGGATATCATGTCTCTAAAAAAAAAAAAAAAAAAAACTAAAATGAAAAAATCATGAAAATGGAGATCTTCCAGAAGCATATCATGTATTACTCCCTGGCTCAAAGTTTCATTATTTTTACAGTATTGACTTTTTTTGAGTAGTAATAATATAGTTTAAAAGGTCAACCAGGAGGGCCAGGTTTAAGAAAACAGGAATCCCCTGGATTTTCTTTCACTTCCCAACTCCCAATTCCTCCTTCATTTCCTTCCAAGTTTCTGAATAATAAGCATATGATGCTACTTAAGTGACACATGTCATTCCACATAATACAAATAATTATACAAATAGTCCAAGTAATAATGATACCCATCACCCAACTTGAGAAATAAAGCATTAAATCTAAAGTTTTAGCTCTGTGTTACCCCCCTCGATTTCATTTCCCCCTGCCAAAAGGGAATCACATCCTGAATTTGGTATTTGTTATTCCTATGTATCTTTTTATACTTTTACTATTAGGTTGCTGCAAAGGTAATTGCAGTTTTTGGGCCAGGCGCCGTGGCTCACACCTGTAATCCCAACACTTTGAGGGGCCAAGGCCGGCGGATCGCCTGAGGTCGGGCATTTGAGACCAGCCTGGCAAACATGGTGAAACCCCGCCTCTACTAAAAATACAAAAATTAGCCCGGTGTGGTGGTGCATGCCTGTAATCCCAGCTACTAGGGAAGTTGAGGCAGGAGAATCGCTTGAACCCGGGTGGCAGAGTTTACAGTGAGCTGAGATCGCGCCACTGTACTCCAGCCTGGGTGACAGAGCGAGACTCTATCTCAAAAAAAAAAAAAAGCACCAGCCTAACTAATAGATATATGTCTATATTGTAAAATATATATTACTTTTCATGTTTTAAGTTTTATAAAAATGGTACAATACTTTCTGAAACTTGCTTTTTTAACTTAACATTATGTTTTTGACAGTAATTCACAATGACACATCTAGCTGTGGTTCATTAATTTATTTTGTTGTACAGTGTCTCATTATATGAATATACCACAATGTATGTACCGATTCCCCTGTTGGTGGACATGTGGGTGATTTTCTTCTCTCTTTTTTTTTTAATTGTTACAAACAATGTTACAATGAACTTTCTTGCAAATGTCTCCTCTTGTACATGATAGGAGTGGTAGTGCTGAGTTGCAGGACATAAGCACCTTGACCTTTAGATGTTGCCTACTGAGTCTCCAAAGTACTTGTGCCAATTTACACTTACTTCTGCAAGTGTATGAGAGTTCCCATTGCTCCATCTAGCTACCAACATCTGAAATTGTCAGACTTTTCCATTTTCCCAATCTGATGCATTTAAAATGGTGCTTTATTGCAGTTTAGTGTGCACTTCCCTGATTCTTAATGAGATTATCTTTTCATACATTTATTGTCCATTTTGGTTTCTTATTCTAAGATTTACCTGTTTGACTTTTACCCATTTTCCAGGTTTTTTAAAAGTTATTGATTTATGAGTTATTTATATGTTCTGGATTCAAATCCTTTGTCAATTATGTATATTGCAAACATTTTCCCCTAATCTGGAGTTAGATATTTCTTTCTTCTTTTTTTTTTCCATAAAGATGGAGTCTCACTATGTTTCTCAGGCTGATCTCGAACTCCTGGCCTCAAGCAATCCTCTTGCCTTAGCCTCCCAAACTGCTGGGATTACAGGCATAAGCCACCGTGCCTGCCCTCTTTTCACCGCATTAAGGATGGTTTTTGGAACCCAGGTGTTTTTAATTTCACTGATGTTAACTATCAACTTTTTTCCTTATGAGTTGTGCTTTTTGTATTTTAGTAAATCTTTACTCTAACCCAAGAGTGTAGATACATTCCCACATTCTCAAAGTTTTCTAACTAGATTCCTGAATTCCACTTGGAATTTTATTTGGTCTGAGAATTCCAATTTTGTTTTATTTTTTCTACATGAATAACTTATTACTCATCAGTTTTTGAAAAGTCTATCTTTTCTCCACTTACCTGCAATGTCACTGTGTTATATATATCAGATATCAATCTATGGGTGTGTTTCTGGGCTCTGTATTCTGTGCTGATGGTCCAGTTATATATCTTCGTTTCAATGGCACACTTTTTTTTTTTTCTTTTTTTTTTCTTTTTTCTTTTTTTTGAGACAGACTTTCAATCTTGTTGCCCAGGATGGAGTGTAATGGCGCCATCTCAGTTCACCACAATCTCCGTCTCCCAGGTTCAAGCAATTCTCCTCCCTCAGCCTCCCAAGTAGCTGGGATTACAGACATGTGCCACCACGCCCGGCTACTTTTGTATTTTTAGTAGAGACGGGGTTTCTCCATGTTGGTCAGGCTGGTTTTGAACTTCTGACCTCAGGTGATCTGCCTGCCTCAGCCTCCCAAAGTGCTGGGATTACAGGAGTGAGCCATGACGCCAGGCCCACACTGCCTTAATTACCATACTTAATATGTCTTGTTGTATGCTATGGTGAGTTCACCCTTTCTCTACTTCTCATTGTGTCTTATCTGTTCTTAGATATTTCTATTTACATTTTAGAATCAGCTTAAGTTCCAAAGAAATACATTAGAATTTTGATTAGAACTGCAGTAAAATCGGCCGGGCACGGTGGCTCATGCCTGTAATCCTAGCACTTTGAGAGGCCGAGGCAGGTGGGTTGCCTGAGCTCAGGAGTTCGAGACCAGCTGGCCAACATGGTGAAACACCATCTCTACTAAAATACAAAAAAATCAGCTGGGCATGGTGGTGCGGCTGTAGTCCCAGCTACTCAGGAGGCTAAGGCAGGAGATAACTTGAACCCAGGAGGAGGAGTTTGTGGTGAGCTGAGATCATGCCACTGCACTCCAGCCTGGCTGACAGAGTGAGACTCCCGTCTCCAAAAAATAAAATAAAATAAAAAGAGAGCTGCAATAAAATCTATATATTCCTGTGGAGAATTGACATCTTTATGATATTACATTTTTATATCCACGTTCATAATATGTTTTCTGTTTATTTAATAGGTTATATTTAAGATTTTTTCATCACTTTCTAGAATTTTTTCATAAAGGTTTTAAACATCTTTTGTTATCTTTATTGCAAGGTACTTTATCCTTTCTTTCTTGATGTTATAAATGACATCCTTTTAAAAATTGTATTTTCTAACTCTGTGTCTGAACCGCTTGAAAACAATTGAATCACTTGGTAAACTCTCCTATTGATTCTGAAAGCCTGTTTGTCAATTATCTTGGCTTTCTCTGTGTAAACAATCATATAACCTGTGAATAATTGCATGGAAGTGATGTTCAGTAGGCAAAATAACAGCCCCCCAAAGATGTTCATGTCCCAATCCCCCAAATCTGTGACTATGGTAGTTTACGTGACAAAAAGGACTTTGTATATGTGACTAAATTAAGGATCTTAAGATGGAGAGCAGTTCCTGGATTATCCAGGTGGGCCCAATGTTCTCACAAAGGTCCTTTTAAGAGTGATGCAGTTTTATTTCTTTTTCTTGTCTTCACTGACTAGGCTCTCCAAATACAATGTTGGATAGAAAGGTATTAGAGGACACCTTTGTCATCTTCCTGATTTCAAAGTGAATCATTTTAAAACTTTATTATTATGTATTCTATCTGATGTAAATTATTAGTAGAGCGTTTTCATCAAGTTAAGGAAATTTCCTACTTCTAGTTGGCTAAGATTGTTTTTAACTTAAATAACTGCTAAGTTTCATCAAATATTTGTTCCTTGCCTATCAAGATAACCATGTAGATTTTCTCCTTTAGTCTATATTGTGATGATTTATATTAATATAGCATTTTTAAGTTGGATCGATTTTGCATTACTAAAGTAAGACCAGCTTGATTCTGCCGTATTCAGCTTGCTAACATTTTCTTCAGAACTCTTGTGTCTATGCTGATGAGTGAAAGTGGCTGTAATTACCTGTCTTCTATTGTCCTCGTCTAGTTTTGGTTCAGGGCTATATAGCCTGTACTTGTATTTTGGTTGATTCTTTTCACTTTAGAAATTCCTTTAAACATACTTCCACTTGCCTTTATTTTCCCATATAGTTATAGCTTCTGTTTCAGTCAATATTTCACATTATCAGAATTACATAACTATTATATGCTATTGAGCCACATAATATATTTATATATCCTTTCCTGTACAACTTTTGGGCTTAATAGCCTCCTTTTTCTTTTCTTTTCTTTTCTCTCTTGCTTTGTTTGTTTGTTTGGGGCTTAATTTCTTGAGACTGTCATGCAGAACTGTAAATCTCCTCTCAATATACTGAAAGATTAGGAAACTGACCAGGTGCATGTTTTTCATGGAGAAATTTCTCCTGGAGATCTCTTGTTGTTTTCCTCCAACCTAGATCTCTTGTGCTCTATGCCTGCTTCCAGCAGTTTTGGGGGGACTTCGTTGGACTAACACTCTTTGTATTCTTTTTTGTTTCTTTCCTGTATTGGAATCTGTGTTTCCATGGTTTCCATGATTTCCTCTATTTACTGGCTGTTTTTGGTGGAGTACATTCTCTCCTTTTGAGAAAGGGTAGGTGGAAGATAAAATTTTTGAGGTCTAACTTGTCTTGAGTGTGTCTTACTTCTGCTTTCTCATATGTTACTTTGTCGGGTCTAGAATTCTAGGTAGGAATCTTGTTCCTTCAGAATCTTAGAAGGGCTATTGTCTTCCATTTCCAGTCTTGCTAATGAGAACACCAATGCGATTCTGATTCTTAGTTTTTTCTTATGTGAGCTATTTTTCCTGCTGTTATGATAGTCTTTATCTCTGATGCTCTGAAATTTCATATATGCTTTGGAAGAGTATTTTTTCCCTCATTGCATTGGACTGTTAGGCCCTTTTAATCTGAAAACTCACATCCTTAATTCAGGGAGACTTTATTATATTATTTCGGGTGTCTGTGTGAGAGAGAGAGAGCAAGAGCGAGAGCGAGAGAGAGAGAGAGAGAGAGACACTTAACATACAGGTAATTTAAGTTATGAAACATAGTAGTAAAACAAATTCCCAAGAACCTACCACCCAACTTAGGAAATGGAACATGCCCAATGCCTTGAATCATCGTGTACTGACTTTTTCTGATTTCATTCCATCTTCTCCCTTGCCTGCCATGCCTCATCCCCTACCAGCTACATAATCACTCTCATGACTTTTTCCCCAATTACGTTGCTTCTTTTTATTGTTTCACTAAATATGTACGTATTGCTAAACTATACCTCATTCACTTTTTTTTTTTTTGAGACGGAGTCTCGCTCTGTCGCCCAGGCTGGAGTGCAGTGGCGCGATCTCAGCTCACTCCTGGGTTCACGCCATTCTCCTGCCTCAGCCTCTGGAGTAGCTGGGACTACAGGCAACCGCCACCACGCCCGGCTAATTTTTTTGTATTTTTTTTTCGTAGAGACGGGGTTTCACTGTGTTAGTCAGAATGGTCTCGATCTCCTGACCTTGTGATCTGCCCCATCCCCTCCAGCTAGAGTGGATAATTGCCTGGCTTGTGCAGAAATGGGGTAGACATCTGGGAGTCTCTTTGCTCCTCGAACAGATAGCCAAGATGTGTCTCCTATTTTCAGCCCCACCCCTTGAAGCTTTGTCATTGCCTCACGCCAAGGAAATCAAGGACATGGACACGCACGAGAAGTAAGTTTAAGAGTGAAGGTTTAGTGGCTGGGCGCGGTGGCTCACGCCTGGAATCCCAGCACTTTGGGAGGCCAAGGAGGGTGAATCACGAGCTCAGGAGATCGAGACCATCCTGGCTAACACAGTGAAAGCCCGTCTCCACTAAAATACAAAAGTTAGCCGGGCGTGGTGGCGGGGGCCTGTGGTCCCAGCTACTCAGGAGGCTGAGGCAGGAGAATGGCGCGAACCCGGAAGGCGGAGCTTGCAGTGAGCTGAGATCCGGCCACTGCACTCCAGCCTGGGCGACAGAGCGAGACTCCGTCTCAAAAAAAAAAAGGTGAAGGTTTAATAGGCAAAAGAAAGAGAAAGGAAAATAGCTCTCTCTTCTGCAAGAGAGAGAGGCGCCCAAGCGGAACTTCTGGCCCGCGGCAGAGCGCACAGGGTTTCACAGACAGGCTTGAGGACGCGGTGTCTGATTTACACAGGGCCCAAAGATTGGTGGGACCAAATGTGATGTTTATATCGCGTGTGGGGAAGCCGGCCACCCCACCCTAATCTTCTTTATGCAAATGGAGTCTTTGTGTGACTGGGGCTATGTTATCTTCTCCCGACTGCACACGTGGTTGGCAAGGAAAAAGGAAGATGGAGTCATCACTTTGAACATACCTAGTCTCCAGGTAGCCCCTTTCCTATTGCCACAACTGCCAGCATTCACCCAGGCAAGCTTCTAGCCTGCCTTTCTATGTCTGCAGCTTGATTTTACCGGCTGCTCTCTGTTAGAAAAGAAAATGATTTAGAGGCTGCTTTTCATTAAAAGGAAAAGCTTACCGAGGACTTCCTTACCCTCACTATCTGCCTAAATAATTCCTTTTTAACTCCTCTATCACCCTCATCCCCATCTTCAGGGGTATTCGAATAGGGGTCCTGCGGTAAGCAATCTACCAACTTCTTTTCACTGGGTACCACCCCTCTTTTTAGGTTTAAATTTCAACTTTCTCTGCTCTTCTAAGTAAATTACCACTGACTTAATTGATCACCTTCCAAAATTTTCTTGACATTCATGATCTATTTCCATATCCTCTCTAAAAGTCTTTGTCCTTATACGTTTGTGGTTTTATCTGTTGTCATTTCTCCACTGTCATTTTGAGGCTTTGAGAAGGAAGAAGATATAAAGGCATATGTTTTCCATGTCGCTACCCATGATGCAGAGATGTGAGAAGGTGGGCAAGTACCTGAGGGGAGAAGCCAAAGAAACTGCAGGCAGTCTGTGGGGCCTCGCTCGATGTCTGCAGCAGCCTCTGGTTTTCAAGAGCCTCCATACCGCTGGCCGACTGCCTGACACAGTCGGTATTCAGTTATGTGGCAAGTCAAGAGGAATTCTCTGTGTGTTTGTTCAGATCAGTGACACTTTCACAAAAAGCAGCTAAGAAGGTGCTGTTGAACTGGAGAAAGAGAATCCAGCTCAGTTAGAGCAAGCAAAAGTCTATTGGAAAAGCATTGATTGCCAAGATCTGGATAAACCTCTCCCACATTCTCTCATTACTGGAGTTAATGCTGGGGAAGGAGGAGAGGGAAGCAATCTTGAGTGCTGTTGAGAAATAGCCCAGGGTAGCAGAGTTCACAATAGCAGCCCTAGCTCGGACTCCTGGAGTCAAGGTGGACATGACTCCAACACCTGAGGTTGAGTTCCCGAAGGAGGAAAATAGCAGATTTCTCGTCTCCAGTCAGAGGGATCCCCAAAAGGGTAGGACTTGATTAACGACTACCGGCTACCTTGCTTTCAGTGTGGGCAGAGAGCCCCAAACAGGACAGCTGTGTCTCAAACAGGATAAGCTACCCCTTGCATCTGGCAAACTCAGGGCAGAGGGGTAGGTTCTGAAGGAGGACAGTATAGTAGCTCCTGTGCGCCCAGGGCTCTGTGACCTGGGGTTGGGGCATTTTCTCGGAGATAACCAGAGAAGCCACCATCTAGAAGGGGAGCTGAGCAACTCCACGTGGAATTTCTGAGGAACGGACCCCTGATTTGATGTGAATGCTCACCCTTTTCTTCTGATGCTGAGCAATCTGGAAGCTGCAGTCATCCTGAGAGCTAAGTCATGCCAGACAGGAGTCAGAAAATGGGAGAAGGGCCTGGAGGAGTTGCTTTTGTCCTCCTGAGTAAGCAAGCTAGCTCCAGGATGGCTGTTGCTTTTGTTTGTTTGTTTTTAGAGACAGGTCTCTGTTGTCCAGTCTGGAGTGTAGTAGCACTATCGTAGCTCAATGCAGCCTCCACCTCTGGGCTTAAGCAACCCTCCTGCCACAGCCTCCCAAGTAGATAGGACCACAGGTGCTCACCACCACACTAGGATAATTTATTAATTTATTTTTATTTTTTTACTTTTTGTAGAGATGGGGTCTCCCTGTGTTGCTCAGGCTTGTCTTGAACTCCTGGCCTCAAGCAATCCTCCCACCTCAGCCCCACAAAGTGCTGGGATTACAGATGTGCACCACCTCACCTGACCAAGCTGCTTCTGTTTTCTACAGAGTGGCAGAACTCACATCAATGAGGAAATTGTTCACACAACTGCCTTTCCACTCATGAAGTTGAGTAAGGGAGGGAAGAAGGAAAGACTCACGGCAGACACTGTTGGTGCCTTGCCCGTAGCCCCTCAGATCCCTGGGCCATTTACTGTGTCCACCAGCTCCCCATGCACCTTCACTCCCAACAGCCTGCACCTGCCTCTCTTGGTGGAGAGCCTGGGAATTAACATCCCCCTGGGACAGCCCTTAACAAGTGACTGACAAACAAGGGAATACAATCCTCCGGCTCTTGCTTCCTGGTGGGGGAAATTGGAAGGTGTCTCCTGAGTTCCCAGGAGAGACTGAGCCAAAGCAGCCTTCCCCGGACTCTGCCTGCTGCCGTTCTTTTGCCTGGCCTTCTTTCTCTCCTGGTCCCTCTTTCCCGCCCACTCCCAACCGGTTTTTTCTAGGAACACTTCTTAAATAAATAATTTTTATAGGAATCCTCTTCTCAGAGTCTGCTTCCAAAAACTCACCCTAAGACAGCCTCCTATTTCAGAGTCCTTGCTGGCTCGTTGCTACTAAAAAATTGAAAAACCAGTAGCCCTTTGTTTATTAGGCACATTAAGGATGCTGTGGGTGTAACAAGGTAGACTCTGAGGTGAGGAAAGGGTGGAGACTTCAATTACTTCTTTAAATTCAAGGCAGAGCACTGGGCCTCTGAAGGGAACCTGGAGTGGTAAGGAGAGGAGGGAGCTGGGAGTGTGTGGTGGAGAAGGGCTGGGCAGGGTGTGAAAGCTGTCTGTTGCACCGAGCCTTCAGCAAGGCTGCTGCTCACGCAGACTGTGTGGGTGTGAGGTTTGGGGCAAGGGTATCCAATGAAAAGGCTGCTTGGGATGCTGCAGTGCAGACCAGAAGAGCGGGATGGAAAAGCAAAGCAATCCTCCAACTGAACTCAGTTCGTGGCAGCAGAAACTCTGAGCCACCGAAGGACATTATCCACCATGAGCATGCCACACCCACCCACTCCCACCCCCCGTCACACACCAACCCACCAAGAGGTTGAAAGGAATAAAATACGTCCCCTGAGATCTGGATTATGCATGCAAATAATCAACTTGAAATAATTATTGAACGGTAAGTTATAAAATCATCCTAAGAAACTATCCAAAGGCATCTATAACCCTAAAACAGGATTTCCTAATGATTATCTGTTAACAGGATCCTGCAGCAAACATAGGAGTTAATGGAAGGTGGGTGATGCAATTAGAAAGGATAAGCTAAGGCAGTGAATTCCACACCCATAATGCCATAATGCGGGGCTTAGAACACAGCATCCTTCCCCCTACCTATGACCTGAGCCCCTTCCCTGCTCCTCCAGCCCATAACAGAGCTAGCACAGCCCTGGGACTTCCTCCTCTCTCCCCAACCACCTGGGACTCAGCAGCTGTGCCAATAGCCCTGCTCCTGCCTGCCCTCCCACTCCTCAGCCCTGCTGCCAGCTGCCCCCTCCATGTGGCCTGAGTCCTAACGGTGGGTGCTCCAGGGCCAGTGAGTTCTAATGAAAACAGGGAAAGGGGGACCTGCCTCCGAATCCACTCTTGTATCTGACTCATTCTCCCTTTTGAATCTTTATTCCACAGACATTGATTCACCACATACCACGCAACAGTCTCTGTCCCTGTCTCTGTTTTTGTTTCTTTCTCTGTCTCTCCCTGATTCCATTCCTGCCTCTCCCCTTGTCCCTTCCTTCCTCCGTCTCTCATCACATCTTCCTTTCCCTCTGCCTATCTCTTCTCCCAGTCCTGGCCTCGTTAATTAAATTGGTCTATGTCTCTGAAGACAGATGACACAGCAAATCTGACACTGCCCACAGAAACTCACATGTCTCAATGTAGTTTGTACTAACACATTCACTGTTTTCTGCTATTATAAATAACCGTGTAATGAACATTACTTTAGATGTCTATCTACATATCTGATTAATTCCTGCAGGCTGCTGTACTCCCTAGATATGACATTTTTAAGTCAAAGGGTATAGACACTTTTAAGGCTTATTGTAGGTATATTTGGAAAAATAGTTTTTACAGCAATGTCATACATGTAACTGGACTTCTTTAAGGTCATACAATTTCAGATTTAAAACGGGGTCATGTGTTTTTCCAGGGACCCTGAAGACATTCACATTCTGAATATCTCTGCAGATCATGTGGTTTCTTAAGGGCCTAATCCCCTTTCTGCACACTTAAATATTAATTTATCTATCAATTTGTTCATCAACACGTGTGCCAAGCCTAGTAATGACCCTGGACCACACCTTGGCGATTTACAGCCTTTCCAAAATCGTGGGTGACTCTCTCCTTTTTATGGGCTCAATTTTAGTATTCGGTATTTTTTAAATCAAAAATAAAATGGAAGTTTTTGAGTACTATGAGGCAGAATGTGATCAAAGATCATTCCACCACCCATTTGTTCTTTATCCAGACAGTACCAAACAATGTTCGACACTCACCTACACTGCCTTCGGTTTCTGTTGGTTGAGATTTCTCCTTTTTTTAAATATCTAAACAGCTTCAGATGTCCTGTAATTTTTAGAACACTTTACTGCTTCAAAGAAAGGAGGCGTCTGGGCCTCTTTTATTCCTCCCTAGGGTAGAATTTGTGGGCCATGGTGCCCACCCATATTCCTTTACCTCATTTAAGATAGGTTCAATGGACTGGCCCCTCTTTATTATCCAATGGCAACATGAAAACACCAAGCATTATATTTTTCACTTGCTGCAATATATGCTCACAGATCTTGGTGTAACTTGCTCAATAATCACAATTTTTAGCTGTAAGACAAGTGTCAAGGGGTGTTTTTAGGTCCTCAAAATTCTCCCAGAACATTTACTTACACTTGGAAGTTCATAATCTAATGTAGGATATAAGCACGTCAATCAGATAATCATAATATGGTATAATAATGGCTTTTAAGCAGTTGTACTACAGGTGGGATTTGGGGGGGGAGAACCCAGAGAATAAAGGGCAAGAGACCTTGAAAACTATGCATCTGGCAGCTACTGCTGCATAACAAACACTGCAGCAACCTCAGTGTTGAACAATACGTATTTGTAAGTTTCTCATCCAGGTGACTAGAGGTTTGTTGTGCAGGGACTCTGATCTTGTCTAGGCTTATATAGGCTTCACTCTAAGCCATGTATTTTGTTCAAGTCTGTTCCATGCATTTGGGACCTCCTTGTACCTGTGGCTACCTGGTTATCATGGCAAAAAATAGGCATGCAAGAGACCAAACCCAACATGCAAGCACATTTTAAGCCTTTGCTCACATCATGTGTACTAACATCCATTGGCCAAAGTAAGTCACATGGGGAAGCTCAAAGTCAAGATGATAGGAAGAACATTCCTCCATGGAGATGTAGTAAGAAACAGTGAATATTTGTGGGATAATAATCTAATCTACCATGAACCAAGATCTTGAAGAACCAAGGAGTATTGGTTCTTCTCTAGAATGGAATATTCTGTGGAAGTGGAATATACTGTTCCTTAGGAAGGACCACATCAGGAAAAGCAGACAGATACAAAGATGCAAGGTACATTTAGGAATTATGGGTGATTCAAAGTGCAGAAGCTCAGGACACTTGTGAGAGATGTCCAGGACATATAGCAAGCAAGCTGAGGCAGGATCTCAGGGTGGGAGGAAACCCAAAAGGTCTAGATAGCTTGGGGCACAGTAAGAGCCCTGCCTCCTTGTTGGCTTTTTTGTGTTTGTTTTTTTAAGGTTTGTTTTGTTTTGTTTGAGACACAGTTTCACTCTGTCGCTCAGGCTGGAGTACAGTGCACGATTTCGGCTCACTGCAACGTCTGCCTCCCAGGTTCAGGGGATTCTCCTGCCTCAGCCTCCTGAGTAGCTGGGACTACAGGCATGTGCCACCATGCCCGGCTAAGTTTTGTATTTTTAGTAGAGACGGGGTTTTGCCATGTAGGCCAGGCTGGTCTCCAACTCCTGACCTCATGATCCACCTGCCTCTGCCTCCCAAAGTGCTAGGTTTATAGGCGTGAGCCACCGTGCCCAGCCCTTGTCGGGTTTTCAGGGGACTCTTCCCCTATCTCTTGAAGTGTCTACTACCTGGTTGGGGGAATGGGGGAAAGAAACTTTCATCAATCCTCTATATTCTCTAGGCAAAAACATTACCTCCTCTTCACCATCTAAGTGCAGAACCCTACTAACCCTCCCTTTCCTCATCACTTCTGCTACCCAGCATAGCATGTAACAAATCCTTGTGGTATATAATCCAGAATGTGTAAACAGCTGGGAATTCTTTCCTCAAAATTATTTTTTTCTGATAAGGCATATTTATTGAAAGAATGACACAAAATGGTGAATGTTAAAGGTCTACTGCCTGTCTCCAGAAATAGCCACACTTCACACTTTGATGTACAACCTTCCAGATGGTATGTAATATAATTACATAAGTGGAATCATATATTCTGTGAGGTTTAACCAGCTGTTTGATATCAACTTAAAACATCACCTAGCGGAGCTTGCAGTGAGCTGAGATCCGGCCACTGCACTCCAGCCTGGGCGACAGAGCGAGACTCCGTCTCAAAAAAAAAAAAAAAAAAAAAAAAAAAAAAAAAAAAAAAAATCACGTATCACTTTCTTTTTCATGACTGTGTAGTATTTTATTATATAGCTATGCCATCATTTATTCAATCAATCTCCCAATTTTAACCACTAGAAATAATACTCTAAAGGATATCCTTGTAAATACATCTCTGCTTACTGATCTAGTTAATTTCCCAAGTGTAAATTGCTAGAAGTACAATTTTTTGTTCAAACGTATACCCATTTAAAGTTTCCATACATATTGTCAAATTGCCTGCCAGATGGTTGTACCAACATGCATTCTCAGCAGTGGTGTCTGAAAGTGGCTTTTACTCACACACTTGACAGCGCTGGGTATGTAACACATTGCTAATATGAACAATTTTATCTCATTTCTCATTATAATAGAGCAATGACTTTTTTATTTCTTTGTAAAAAAATTTTGAACTAGAATTCTCTTAGCAGAGCTATCAATAAGTATGAGGGTAGACCATCGATATTTTAGGAGAAAGGAATTATTAAAGATAAAAGCTAAAATGTCAAAATAAGCAGACTTGATAAATAAAACTAAGCTCGTTCTTTAAAAGACTAAAAGAAGAAAAGGAAAACTACTGTTAAGCATAAGCAAAAAATTAAGAAATAAATCACAAGTAACACAATGCCAGGGATAAGGAGTAGAGTCTTTATCTCCACATATTTAGAAGAATTAAGTTATTTGAAAATTTTATGTTAAAATTGATATTAACATACCTGAACATTTACCTAAAATGAATGGTATTCCATAAAAATATAAGCTCCTAAAACTGATTCTAAGAAACCTATATAGGCTAGATGCAGTGGCTCCTGCCTGTAATCCCAGCTCTTTGGGAGGCCGAGGTGGCAAGATCTCTTGAAGCCAGGAGTTCAAGACCAGCCTGGGTAACACTAAGAGACCCTGTTTCTACAAAACATGTTTTAAAAAATTAGCCAGGGGCCGGGCGCGGTGGCTCAAGCCTGTAATCCCAGCACTCTGGGAGGCCGAGAGGGGCCGCGATCACGAGGGGGTCAGGAGGATCGAGACCATTCCCGGCTAACACGGGTGTAAACCCCGTCTCTTACCTTAAAAAATACAAAAAGGCTAGCCGGGGGCGGACGGCTGACAGGCGGCGCCTGCAGTCCCAGCCTACTCGGGGGAGGCTGAGGCAGGAGAATGGCGTAAACCCGGGGAGGCGGAGCTTGCAGTGAGCTGGAGATCGGCCACTGCACTTCCAGCCCGGGCGACAAAGCGAGACTCTGTGCTCAAAAAAAAAAAAAAAAAAAAAAAAAAAAAATTTAGCCGGGCATAATGGCAAGCACCTGCAGTCCTAGCTGCTTGGGAGGCTGAGCCAGGAAGATCCCTTGAGCCCAAGAGTTTGAGGCTACAGTGAGCTATCATAGTGCCCCTGCACTCTAGCCTGAGTAACAGAGCAAGTACATACCTCTAAAAACTAAAACAAAACAAAAGGAACCTATATACTAACATCTATTGATAAAACTGAAAAGGTAAATAATCTATGCCCCTAGGTAATTCTGCCCCAGATGGTTTTATGAGTAGGTTCTAGGAAATCTTATTAAAAATACCATTTGTATGTTGTTTAAACTAGATATTTAAACTAGTATCAAAAAAGATCCAATTTCATTTTATAATGCAAAAATCCAACCAAGCACTTGCTGGTATGAAAGTCTTAAATAAAATATTAGTAAGTCATACCCAGCAGTATATTAAAAGAATTATGTACCGTGACCAAGTAGTGTTTATTTCAGGAAGAATGATTGGTTCAACATTAAGAAATTTTTGTTGAACTAAGCATCCTGTAATACATCAGATAGTGAAAGAAAAAAACCATATGATCATCTCAATATATGCCCAAATGCATTAATTAGAGTATAACCTCCATTTCAGATGATGATAATAATGACAGTGATGACAAAAATGATGATGAACACCTTACTAAGCAAAGAACAGAGGGCCCAGGGACACTTTTTAAAATCAGATGCCAGAAGCAGCAAACTTAATGGTAAAACATTAAACACTGGAGTCGTTTCTATTAAATGGGATGCTCACTATTATTGCCATTAATCAAAATGTTTCTAGAGTCTCAGAACAGTGCCATTAGGTAAGAAAAAAATCAAAGAGAATACATATTAAAAGAAACAGCAAATTATTTGTATTTTCAGACTATAGTCTTTTCTTCTTAGAAAATCCATGAAGCCCAACAGAAAATATTACTGAAATTAATGAGAGAGATCAATAAATTGGTTCAATACAAGAAATATAAATCTATGACTTTCTTATATTCCAACAATAGCCACTTAGTAAATTGTACTGAAAAGAACTTCCATTCCTAATTGCAACAATAACTGTAAATAACTGTGTGTAACTATGACCAGAAATAAAGAAAATTTACATGAAGAAAATTCTGGCTGGGCGTGGTGGTTCACGCCTGTAATCCCAGCACTTTGGGAGGCCGAGGCCGGTGGATCTCGAGGTCAGGAGATCAAGACCATCCTGGTTAACACGGTGAAACCCTGTCTCTACTAAAAAATACAAAAAATTAGCCGGGCATGGTGGCGGGCGCCTGTAGTCCCAGCTACTCCGGAGGCTGTGGCAGGAGAATGAACCCAGGAGGCGGAGCTTGCAGTGAGCCAGGATTGCGCCACTGTACTCTAGCCTGGGCGACAGAGTGAGACTCCGTCTCAAAAACAAAACAAAGCAAAACAAAAAAAGAAGAAAAGAAAATTCTAAAATATTCCAAACAAGAGAAAAAGTTGGAGAGGTATACCACATTACATGGTATAAATATGTTAGCTTTCCCCGAATCACTTTATGGATTTAATACAGTTGCAGTCAAACTCCCCTTGGGATTATTTTTGGAACTTGAAAGACTGATTCTAAAGTTGTCTACAAGAATGCATGCGTGTGAAGCATCATGAAATTTCTGAGTGGGATCATAGCCACACAGAATAAAGACTACATTTCCCATTCTCCTTTGCAGCTAGATGTGTTCATGTGACTAAGTTTTGGCCAATGGGAGCATTTTGTTGCTGCATCCAGAAATCTTTAAGAGACAATTTACATATACCCTTTCCCCTTCCTCTTTCTCTATCCTGCTACGTGGAACGTGAAGTCTGAGGATGAAACTGTGCAGGCTGGACTTTCAAGATGAAGAGCAGAAAGCTGGAAGGAGCCTGGGTTCCAGAGATTTTCATGAAAGAGAGACACTACATCAGCTCCACATTAACATGGAGCTTAACATGAGAGAGAAATGAACTACATATCTTATTTGAGCCCTTGTTATTTTGGGTTTTCTTTGCTCACAGGTGAATCTAATACTGTTAAAATAACCCTTCATATTTCCCCCCATGCTTATATAATTATTTTCAGACCTATACAAAAAAACGTACACACACATAAGTTTTATATAGTTTTCTGTCATTGTTTTCTGGGAGAAAAAAAAACTTTCTTCATCTTGTTTTTTCTCAGTCAATACATTGTGAAATATTATCCATGTTCATTGGTATAGATCTAATTCATGGTTTTCATTTTTTGTTTGTTTTGAGATGGAGTCTCACTCTGTCGCCTAGGCTACAGTACAATGGTGTGATCTTGGCTCACTGCAACTTCCACCTCCTGGATTCAAGCAATTCTCCTGCCTCAGCCTCCCGAGTAGCTGGGATTACAAGCACCTGCCACCACGCCCGGGTAATTTTTGTATTTTTAGTAGAGACAGGGTTCACCGTGTTGGCCAGGATGGTCTTGAACTCCTGACCTCAGGTGATCTGCCCACCTCGGCCTCCCAAATTGTTGGGATTACAGGTGTGAGCCACCACCCAGCCTAATTCATGTTTTTTGATGGCTTCAAAAAAGTATCAAAATGTATGCCCCTATTCTCCCATTGGTGGGCATTAGATTTGTTTCCTTTCCCCACCCCGCCCCCCACAACTAACAAGAAATACATCTGCATCCTTGCATACTGTTGCTCTTGTTTCTAAGAGAGAGAATCCTAGGAGTAGGCTAGCTGGGTGAAGGATATATTTATTTTAAATTTTAATAGCTATTACTAGATTGCTTTCCAGAAAGCCTGCATCACTTAGATTTCTATTGGCAATGTATGAGAGACACTTTGCCACATCCCCACCAGCAATAGCTCCTTTTTACTTTTTTGCAGTCTGGTAGACATAAAGTGGTGTTACCTCAATTTGCTTCTCCCAGACTATTAATCAAATCTGACAATATATTACTCCTATGTCTTCTTTTCATAGTTTTCATCCATTTATTCCTCATAGAACAAGCTCACTTTATTCAATTCAAACAAAAACCTATGAGATTCTAAATGGAATTACAATAAATTGATATATAAAATTTTGTGTTATGCCTTTCCATCCAAGAACATGGTAAACTTTTATTGGGTTCTTTTATGTCTTTCAATAAACTTTAGAGTTTTATATAGTTTTCCTATGCCTTCCCCATTAAATATATTCTTAACTATTCTGTAGTTTTGAGGCTATTATAAACATTTTCCCATACCATTTCTAGGTATTTATTGACAGAATAAAGAAAATATATGGATCTTTTTTGTATATTTATTCTCTAACAAGCTGCCTTATCGAATTATCTTATTCATATAC
>NW_016806836.1:6353298-6364443 GCF_001698545.2 Rhinopithecus bieti
TATGCCTTCCCCATTAAATATATTCTTAACTATTCTGTAGTTTTTGAGGCTATTATAAACATTTTCCCATACCATTTCTAGGTATTTATTGACAGAATAAAGAAAATATATGGATCTTTTTTGTATATTTATTCTCTAACAAGCTGCCTTATCGAATTATCTTATTCATATACTCTTTTTTTTTTTTTTTCACTGAAATCTCTTGCGTTTTCTTGTTAATAACATCAGAAAAAAAAAGAGTAGGTTTAGGTCTTTATTTCCAGTATTTATGTTAGCCATTTCATTTATTTTTGGAATTTTCTAGAACCTCCAAGACCATGATAAGTAATAACAGCCCATGTTCTTATTTCTTATTCCTCTCCTTCAATTGCTGGTGCTCCTACACTTCTATCCTTGATTGGACCTCATCACATCTTACTGAAGGGCAAGAATAATGTCTACAAAACACGTTTTGTTTTTGATTTAGCAACAGGAAAGTCGTTGACAAACTTAGTGATAGTATTTTAATGATAGGGGCAGAAGCCACAGAACAAACACTGGGGAATAAGGTCAACCAGGCCCAAGGGGAATTTTTGTGCAAATATTTGAGGGCCTGAGCTCCCCTAGTGTTTAAGGGATACTGAAAAACCTTTCAGCAAGGCTGGAGTTTATGGTACACATGGCAATGAGCAAGAGTCATATTAAGCACTGTGCTTTACCCTGGAAGACATAGACAGCTATGAAAGACCAGTAAAGTAAAGAGTTATAGCATTAGGGTCACTTTTTAGAAAGAAAATAAAGTACCATTTCTTGAATTCACTCACCCATTTCTCTCCATTCTTACTTGCATTGCCTTTCCTTGGATCACCCCGTCCACCCTCTCCACACACGTGAATTGCTGCAAACAACTTCCTGGTCTCCTTCTATTTGTTCTTGTCTCTCTTCAATCCATTCTCCACACCAGCTTCCACAGTCACCTCTCCTTTGTTTTGATTTTCTTTCCTTTTGTGTTTCAAAGTAATATTTTCTAGACTTCAAATCTAATAATACCATTTTTCTGCTTAAAACATGTTATTAGGAGTCAGTAAAGAACTACCCTGACTTCTATACGATGCAGTTTTCCCAGGTGAGTTCCCAGGGACATCTGCTTCCACCCTTTGATTGGCAGAATCTCTACCTGAGGAGTAATATGTTCTTTGGGCTCCTAGGGGGAAACTTAGTTTCTGCTCTAGTGAAACAAAGCTAAATGAGAATCCAGTGACCATCCTTTGAGGCTTAGGGATACAGATTTCTTCCTCAAAACTGTTTTTCAACTCCACTCTAAAGCCAGTTCAAATGGTCATAAAAGTAACTGTACTTGTCCCATTCCTCTGCTGTATGTTCCCTACAGAAGGCCCTGACAGTCTTACATCTGCTAAGATAAGAGGATAAGTTCTCTGAAAGTTCTGGTCTGTAGATCTGTGTCTGAGAGAGGAACCAGGCAGATTCGGATAGGGCTTGGGGAAGAGATTTCTTCTCGGAAGACTTCACATTTAAATGAGTTCAAGGCTGTGATTCAGTAATAATAATGGTGACTATGATGTGGTAGGATGGTTCTGCTTCCATATATTTTCTCGCTTTTCCTTGAAGCCTGGTGCCTCATGAGGCTGCGATATTGGAATGAGCTCTGAAATCATTTAAATCAAGGTTGGGAAGCAGATGACACTTTTTCTTTTTCTTTTCTTTCCTTCTTTCTTTCTTTTTTTTTTTTTTTTTTCTGAGACAGAGTCTCATTCTTGTAGCCCAGGCTAGAGTGCAGTGGAGTGATCTCGGCTTACTGCGACCTCCACCTCCCGGGTTCAAGCGATTCTCCTGCCTCAGCCTCCTGAGTAGCTGGGATTACAGGTGCCTGCCACCATGCCTGGTTAATTTTTGTACTTTTGGTAGAGATGGGGTTTTGCCATGTTGGCCAGGCTGGTCTCGAACTCCTGACCTCAGGTGATCCACCCACCTTGGCCTCCCAAAGTACTGGGATTACAGGCATGAGCCACCGTGCCCAGTCAACACCCTTTTAACATTTCGAGAGAAATAAATCCATTTATTTAGCAAATACTTGTATGTGTAAGACATTGTTCTGGGTGCCAGAGATACTGCAGTGAGCATGACAATCAGAAATCCTTACAATTAAGGCACTTACATTCTCATGGCAAGAAGGGACAGACAATAAATAGGTAAAATGTACAGCACATCAGATAGGTAAAAAAATAAATAAAGGAAGGAAGATGGGGTAGACAGTCTTATAAGGGAAAGGGGTTTGCCGTAGAATGGTCAGGAAAGTCCTCCCTGACAAGCTGACATTTAAACAAAGACCTAAAGGAGTCAAAGGAATGAGCCACATGGCTATCTGGGATCAGAGCATTCCAGGGTAAGAGAAAAGCAACTGCAAAGACCCTGGGGCTGGAGTATGCTGGTATCTTCACGAAACTCAAGGAGGTCCATATGGCTGGAGTGGAGTGAGAGGAAGGGTAGCAGGGGATGAGGTCAGATAAGTAATGGAATCAGATCATGTAGAGTCCTATTGGCCATTACAGCACTTTATCTTTTACTTCTTGTCTCCCAATGGTAGAGGTGGTGAGACTTGTCAGATTCTAAATATATTTAGAAGCTAAAGCTGATGGAATTTGCTTATAAATTCAATGTAGGATTAGAAACCAAAAGATTGGTCATGGATGACTCCAAAGATTTTGCCCTGAGCAGCTGGAAGTATGAAGTGGCTATTTGCTGACATGAGGGAAGATACAGAATGAGCAAGTTTTAGAGAAGTCTGGAATTCAATGTGTTCTTTTTGAGATGCTACTAGACACCTAAAAGAGGATGTCAAGCAGGCAGTTAGATGTACGAGCCATAAGTTCTTGGGAGAAGTCTGGGTTAGAGATCTAAACTGTGGAGTGTTTAAAGCCATGAGGATTGGATGAAGTCACCAGGAGGTAACTGGACATGGAGAAGAGTACCAAGGACCGAGCCTGGGGAAATTCAACATTTAGATGAGGATATAAGGAATAACCAACAAATAAGACCAAGAAAGAGTGTTGTTGGAGTGAAAAGAAAACCAGGAGAATGCAATATCATGGAGGCTAAGCACAGAAAGTGTTTCCAGGAGCAAAGAATCATCAACTGCACAAGATGCTGCAGAGAGGTTATAATAGTCAAGTCAAACTAGATGCTGGAATTGAGACATCCCCATATCTTAGTGGTATCAACAACCTAACTTTGTTTCTCATTCATGTGAAGTATATTCAGCAGCAGAGGGGAGGATGAAAGGAGGGAAACAGCAGCTCTCTGCTCCATGACAACAGTCAGGGTCTTATGTTGATCCTTATCTTCAATTTTTGGCTTCCAAGGTCACTCTATCCAGCCAGTAAATGGAGGTGAGAGATGAGGATAGTGCATTGGTTAGAGTCTGGTAAGAAATAGAGGACACACTCAAATTTAGGAAAGGTTTAATAAACAGACAACTTAAAAAGGTGTGAGCAGGGGCAGGAAAGCTATCAAAGGATGTTGCTATAACCCAGAGATGGTTGACAGTAGGAGCTGTTACCACCCCTGGGTCTGAAGAGGCAAGAGAAAGTAATGGTTAGTGGAACTGGGAGAGAGGAAGAGCTATGTGGGGTGAGATGCCTAACCGAAGCTTCAGTAAAGGAAACAGCCCATTCAAAGCAACCCTACAGAGAGGAAGCCAAGGGAATAAGTACCCTGACCTCATTCTCCTTCTTCCTCCCAGTCTCCTACAGATACCTCTGATTGACTTGACCCAATCAGAAACCAGAGGGCTAATTGATAAAGTGTCTAGTGATTAGGCTCCTAAGGCAGGAGCAGAGTGGAAAAAGGTGAATAGAGAAGGCAGACCTCCAGCACAGAAAGGTTTTGTGGGTCAGGCTTGAAAGTTGCATAAATCCCTTCCACCCACATTCCATTGGTCAGAACCCAGCAATATGGCCACACCTAGCTACAAATAAGTCCAGAAAATGTGATCCAGCTGGTGCCCAGGAGAAAGCAGAGAGAGACTTGGTAAACAAGTTAACCTCTACCACATGGTCAAGAAAGATGTGAACTGAGAATTGACGATTGGATTTAGCAATATGGAGGCAATTGGTAATCCTGATAATTCAGTCTTGCTAGAGTGGTAAATGTGAAAGACTGATTGGAGTGGGCTCAAGAAAGGATGGGAGGACCAAGTATGGTGGCTCATGCCTGTAATCCTAGTTCTTTAACAGGTCGAGGTAGGAGGATCACTTGAGCTCAAGAGTTCGAGAAGAGCCTGGGCAACATAGTGAGACCTTCTCTCTACAAAAATAAAATAAAATTAAAATTAAATAAAATAAAATAAAATAAAATAAAACACAATAAAATAAATTAGCCAGGCATGGTGGTGGGTGCTTGTAGTCCCAGCTACTCGAGGGGCTGAGATGAGAGGATCACATGAGCCTGGGAAGTTGAGGCTACAGTGAGCGAGTGAGCCATGATCATTTCCCACTGCATTTCCCACACACAGGGTGGGGAAGATTCATGAAGGTCTTCTTTAGCCTGGGCAACAGAGTGAGACACTGTCTAAAAAAAAAAAAAGAAAGAAAAAAAGAAAGAACAGAAGAAAGAATGGGAGAGGAAGAATTTGAGGCAGCAAGTTCGTTAGCCGGGCACAACAACTCCTTTCAATAGGTTTTGCTACAAAAGGAAGCAAAGCAATAAGGTAGTAGCTGGAATCATTGTGAGATAAAGAGTTTTACTTTTTTTTTTCACAATAAAGAAACAGCAGCATGTTTTTATGCTGATGAGAGTGTTCCAGTAGAGAGAAAAAAAACTGATGATTCAGGAACGAGAGGGAAAATTGCTGGAGCAATTTCCTTGAGTAAGCAAGAAAGGATGGGATCTAGCAATAAGTAAAAGGTTGGCCTTGGAAAAGAACACAGGTAGTTAACAAAGAAAACCGAATATATGGACAGAACCCTGGCAGGAAGTAAATGTGGTGGGGGAGGTTGTTGAAGCTCTTTTCTAATGACCTGTATTTTCTCAGTGAAACAAGATGCAAAGTTATTAGCTGAGAGTGAAACTAGGGGAAGAATTGTTGGGGGTTTAAGCAGAAATAAGGAAGTATGACATAGTTACCTAAGAGAATGTGAGGTTGCTACCCAGGAGTTAATCGTCCCTGTGGAGAGGGTCCAGTTGTCTCTGAGTCCACTCAGGCGGGGCACTTCAACCATCAGCTTCTTTAACTCCCTCCTTTCTCCCCTCAGAGGACCAGTTGGAATCTATTAACCCCTTGGTCCTCATATTCTCACTTGGAGCCAGTTTATAAAGTTCACAAGGCCACAAAGAGAGAAATTTGGTAACATTGCTGAAATATATTAGCAGCTGGGCATATCTCATACTTAGAAGGTTAGTACTATCACTTCCCTGTACTAGCCAGGTGAAGGCCTCCAGCCCTGCCTTTTTTCCTCAATCTGTAGACCTCTCCTTGTCCTAATCCAGCTTCAGAACTGAATAATAATAATAGATAACACGTGTGAGCAATTACAAGGCACTACTCCAAACAGTTCACATTTATTTAATCACAATAATTCTATGGCATAGGTACCATTGTTATCAACCTTATTTTATAATGAGGAAACTGAGGCACAAAGTAATTAACAGAGTTGGTACCTAAGCTGAATTTGAACTCAGGCAGTCTGGCTCAGGGCCCATGCTCTTGACCTCTACATACGTATCTATATGTACTGAAAGTGTCAGAGAGTGATAAACACTCCAGGGATCTGGGCTTGGGCAAAGTAAATAAAATTTTAGAAGGACTGCAGTCAAGTAGGTGGGGATGAGTCTCTGTGCTTGAGAGAGGGTTGGTGAGAGATTGCTGCTGACAGAAGGGTGGCCACATGGTGACCCAGAAAGCCTAGGACCAAAGGGCAGAGCCAATATCAGTACAAAGACAAGTTGAACAGGCTGAAGAAGACTTTCATGAATCTTCCCCACGCTGTGTGTAGACTCTTCACCAATCAGCATAGGATGCTTAATTTAATCTTGATTTGCTGTTCCCCTGGCTTCCATATGTGTTTCTCTTGTTTCCATGACAGGGGAGCATATGCTGTGATGGGAGCTACAATCATGATACGGTAAAATGGTTCCCAATCAATGAACACTTCATCAATGAACAATAAACTTTATGAAGAACTTCATCAATGAAAAATCTATCAATGAGTGCAGAACACAGCATGTTACTGACATTATGTAGTTCAATGCTTATAACACCACTGTGAGTTACACAGCATTATTCCCATATTCAGATAAGGAAAGGGAGGCTCAGAGAGGTTGTACTGCAATACCAAGGTCTCATAGGTAATACATGGGAGAGGCGGAGCTTGAGCCCAAGCTTGCTTGGAGTCCGAAGTCTGTGCTGGCTACACTGTACCAGCTGCCTCTCTATTTTGAGATAAAGCACCAGGAGCGCTACAGAACCCTTCAGGGCCCCCAAGGGCCTCTGGGTCAGGGCTCCTGGGCGAGAGGGACTCCCTTTAATGAAGGCAATTGAGAAACAATCCTCCTCTTTATTTGCCTGTAACAGGAGCTCAGAAAAGCTAATTATCTTCCTGTGAACCAGTTAACTATTCAATTTTCTCCATTTGGGTAATTAATTATCAGAGTCAAATGCAGGATCCAGCTAATTTTAGAACCATGCAGCTGTAGGGTCATCTGGGGAACAAGCTAAGTTGAGAAAGGAGGAAGAGCAGGCGCCAGCATTTGTCATGGCTTAGAGAAAGGCGGGGTGTTGAGGGACCTTGGGCTGGCTGGAGTGGAGGGTAGCGAGAATTGCTTAAGGCAGGCTGGCTGGGATTCCCTCAGCACCAGACAGCAGAATAGTCAGTGTCCAAACACAGGAGGACAAAGATGCTATTGCAGCTGCCAGTCCCATGTTGGAGAATTAAGGCGGGGGGCAATTCAACCACCAGATTCTTTAACTCCTCCCTTTCTACCCTTAGGGGACCAGTTGGAATCTATTAGCCCCCTTGGTCCTCACATTCTCACTTGGAGCCAGTTCATAAAGCCACAAAGAGAGAAATCTGGTAACATTGCTAACATTTATCAAGAGCTGGGCATATCTCATACTAAGGTTAGGTACTATCACTTCCCTATATTAGAGATGAGAAAACTGAGGCTCAGAGAGGAGATAAAACTTGTTCAAGATTTCGTGGTTAGGATACAGCAGAAGCTGGGATTTGAGCTCAACTCCTGAACCCATGATCTCACTGCCTCCTAAAGTGCCATACTATATGTACAATTTTAATATGAGCAGCACCAAAGTGAAGACATTAGGCTATTTGGGGCATCAAGGGTTGGAGGAGTACTTGGTTCACTAAAACAAAGTCAATTGGTTAAGGATATTCAAATCCTCAGCAAGCTCCTCGGCAGGGAGGGGAATGTTCCTCCCATCTGCCAATGCAGAGGGTATAGATTCTCAACATTATTCATTCCCATGTGCTCCAGGGGTATCAAGAAAGGTTAGAGAATACCTGGCCATAGACTTTGTCCCCTGGGCCAGTTGCTGGGGGTGAGGACAGGGGTGGGAATGAGGGTGATGATAGTTTTACTGGGCATTTAGTATATGCCAAGAAGTGTGATTAACTCATTTCATCCTTACAACAGTACTGGAGATCCCCATCCCCATTGTACAGACAGATAAATTGAAACACAAAATTTAGTCCCTTGCCCTTGGGAAAAGAAGTTGAATTCAAATCTAGGCAATTTGACTCCACAGCCTATCAAGTCAACTGGGCCCTGGCAGAGGGTCAGAGAGACAGCCAGAACTGGTGAGAAGCCTACCCCAAACCATGGACAGCTCCCAGGTGACCCTGTGGTTGAACAGCCCAATTTCTGAGACTACTTCAATGCCCTCCCTGACCACCACCAATGTCACCCATTGTGACGCACTCTGCTGCCTTCCAGAAGGGAATTCTCCTTGGACTGACTCTTAGGGAACAGATCCTCTGGCTTGATTCAGGTCCCTAAGAAGCCCTATGGAACTGGTTCTTAAGCCAAGTATATCCCTCCTCAGAGTTCTGAACACCCATCCTCTGAGACAAAAGGATTTTCTCCAGAGTAGGTCAGGCAGGGAACTGCTACCCACATCAGCCCAACAGTCTGTCTCTGCCCACTAGTCCTGCTCTTCCCATGCCCACCACCCTTCCCCATTACTATGGGAAAGCCATTTCCCTCTGCCTCAGTTCTCCATATGTACCTTTACCATCTCTGCAAAAGCCCAGGGCCAAAGCAGTCTCCCCAAATTAGGTCTTCCTCCTTTTGACAGCCCTTATGGGAGTTGCCAAGTTCAAAGTCAGGCTCCCTGGCCCAAGCTGCTGGCCCAGAGCCCCAGCAGGTGCAGCACAGTTGCTAAGCAACATCTCGGAATCTCTGTGTGTTCCTGTCACATGATTACTGTAGCTAAGGAAACAAGTCCTCTGGCATCCCAGGACGCAGCAAGGCCTAGGCAGCGGTGTGTTACCTGAGGCCTAACAAAAATCCTGCTGTCCTGTATTCCTGACAAGTTGTGGTTCCCTAAACTGCTATAGGAGACTATCAGGTTGAATTTTGTCTTTTATCCAGGTACTGACTCTTAGAAGAGAAGGCCTAAATTGGAATCTTAGTCACTTGCTGCACACTCATGGAATCTAGTTCTTTGGGATGGTCAGTAGGAACAATGCCTTTAGAAGGAAATATTAATAGGCTTGGATTCAAGAGACAATCACATATCCCCAATTACCCCATTCTCTATCCTTAGATTCCATTGTAGAGGCAAAATGGAAAAGGCTTGGATTGGACAATGGAAAAGCTGAAGAAAGGCTGAAGACAAGAGCATTGCTCCAGGGTCCCAGGTCTACAGTAGCACAAGAGCCAGACAGGGATTTCCCTACAATGCCACCTTGCCACACCTGCATCTCAAACACTAGAGGAAAGTGGATGACACATCAGGGGATGCTACTGTCTCCTTGGAGGGCCTGCCTCCCCAGTCTTCCAGTCCAAACTTCCTGCAGCTTCTTCTCCAGGATTGGCCTAGAAATAAGGAAATCTCTATGAAGGACAAACAGCTAAAGAGGTAAACAATAGCAGAGGAAATATTAAGATTTTTTTTTTTTTGAAATAAAGTATCTCTCTATTGCCCAGGCTGGGGTGCTGTGGGGTGATCTCGGCTTACTGCAACCTCTGCCTCCTGGGTTCAAGTGATTATTGTGCCTCAGCCTCCTGAGTAGCTGGGACTACAGGCGCCTGCTATCATGCCTGGCTAGTTTTTGTATTTTTAGCAGAGACGGGGGTTTTACCATGTTGGCCAGGCTGGTCTCAAACTCCTGACCTCAGGTGATCCACCCACTTCAACCTCCCAAAGTGCTGGGATTACAGGCATGAGTCACCACGCCTGGCCTAAATATAAGAGAATTTGAGCACCAATGAGGAAGGCACAACAAGTGAATAATTGGAATTCCAAAAATAAAGAACAGAGAGAGACGGTGGAAGGAAATTATCAAAGAAATAATTAAAATCTATTGAAAATAATTGAAATATTCCAGAAAAGAAAGGTATGAGTTGTTTCCAGATTCAAAGATTCCAAAGAGTGGCCAACATAAACTCTGGAAATATTTCCATGTCAAGTCACATCTTTCAGAAGTATCAGATCACTGGTGACAAAGAAAAGATGCTTCCAGAGAGTAAAAGCAACTTTCATAGAAAATGTCAAAAACCATAATGGCATCAGACTACTCAAGTGGCAGATCCAACACCATGGGGCAAGATCCACTAAATATCCAAGGAAAATAGTTTTATCTGTTCTATTACAACTGTTTTCATTCCGACAGCCTATTTTTTTTTTTAACGACCAATCCCCCTTTCATAACATCCTGTCCTTTTTTTTCATGAGTGCAGTGTCTAATACCATCTTCTCCCTACATCATCCCAAATTCCTCAAAATTGTATGCAGTAGTGTGGTCTTTATCTTTCACATTAGAGCCTTTCTTCAAATACTTGGGGATGTTCTCTTTGTCACCAGTGATCTGATACTTCTGAAAGATGTGACTTGGATCGGGTACAGTGGCTCACGCATGTAATCCCAGCACTTTGGGAGGCCAAGGCAAGTGGATCACCTGAGGTCAGCAGTTCCAGACCAGCCTTGCCAACATGGTAAAACCCTGTCTCTACTAAAAATACAAAAATTAGCCAGATGTGGTGGCAGGTACCTGTAATCCCAGCTACTTAGGAGGCTGAGGCAGGATAAATGCTTGAAACTGGGAGGCAGAGGTTGCAGTGACCCAAGACCATGCCATTGAACTTCAGCCTGGGCAACGAGAGTGAAACTCCATCTAAAAAATAAAAGAAAGATGTGACTTGAGATGGAAATATCTCCAGAGTTTATGTAGGCTACTCTTTGGAATCTTTAAATCTAGAAACTCATGCCTTTCTTTTCTGGAATACTTCAATTATTTTTAATAGATTTCAGTTACTACTTTGATAATTTCCTTCCATTGGCTCTCTCTGTTCAATGACTAACAGAAATTCTTGAGTTTGCAGAACAACAGATAAGAAAAGAAACAACTTGCTGAAATGCTGAACATTCCTCTGCTTATGAGATAACAAAACCGGCTGTAATCAAATGGAACCAGTACAGCCAACTAGAGTCTGCGCAGAATCAGTTGCTGAATCGCAGCTTGAATTTCCGCCACAAGTTTCATGCTAACTCCCTCCAAATGTGCACACGTGCTCCATGAGGTAGCATAGAAAGATAACTGCACATGCCCAAGGACTGTCCAGACCTCCCCTTTTCTTCCACCAATCACCTGCTAATCTCAAAACTCACTCCCTAAACCTTTTCTAATAAAATGACTGCCTGAAAGCTGGCACAGAGAGACAGGTTTGAGCTGGACTCCTGTCTCCTTGTTAGTCAACTTACAATAAAAATCTTTTCTTTTCTCAAAAGCCTGGTGTCTTAGTAATAGCTTCTAATGCATCAGGCAGAAAGCTCCTTTTGCTCTCTAATAGTTGTTTGGATAATTTGATGTTTGGGTTAGGCTTAGGTTTAAGTGTTTAGGTTGCCTGGACCTGCTTAAGAGTAAAGCATTAAAAACTTGATCTACCACACATCTACAGCCATCTGATCTT
>NW_016806836.1:6364920-6385920 GCF_001698545.2 Rhinopithecus bieti
TGCAGCTGGAAACCATCATTCTTAGCAAACTATCACAAGAAGAGAAAACCAAACACTGCATGTTCTCACTCATAGGTGGGAACTGAACAATGAGATCACTTGGACTCGGGAAGGGGAACATCACACACTGGGGCCTATCATGGGGAGGGGGGAGGGGGGAGGGATTGCATTGGGGAGTTATACATGATATAAATGATGAATTGATGGGTGCTGACGAGTTGATGGGTGCAGCACACCAACATGGCACAAATATACATATGTAACAAACCTGCACGTTATGCACATGTACCCTAGAACTTAAAGTATAATAAAAAAAATGAAAAAAAAATTGAAAAAAAAAATAAAACTTGATCAAAAGCTCTTTGCACTTGGCTTGGGCATGTGGTCTATGGGCTACCCTGTTTGGTGATCCTCCTGGGTCCATTTGTGAGGTCCTCCTTCTCAGGCTGGTCATTTTCCCAGAGAAAAGGGTCTCCCACTCTCCTGCCTCAAGGGTATAATTCTGGCTACTAGTATTCTAGCAGTTGTGAGAGAAGAAAAGGGTGGGAATCTCACAGGCAGTATGCAAACTTAAATCTAATTTCCCTACTATTATCAGGGAATATCCCAGTCCTCAATTGTACCTGACACTCCCAATTCAGAAGCCCTCTTTTACCTCCACCAGAAAAGAAACATGCAATCTTCTGCTGAGGTTAAAGAAAGGATCTAGGAGTCTGCATATCAGACTTTGAACCAATCTTCCTGTTTCAACCCCATCTGGTGCCACTAATTCCTGAGCCTTGGGGAGTTTCTGCCATGAAATCAGGTTGCTGTTTCTTGGCTTTTCTCACTGCCAGTTTAGGATTCAGCTTTCTGGGTCTGTGAAGTCAACCACCATTCATTCGTCTGCTTTCCAGCTTCTAAAATTGTATTGCTGTTTAGGGATAGGGATACGTCTGCCCTCCCACACTCTTTGTGTTTGTACATTTAAACGTTTTACAGTTTCTTGCAGTGTTGTTTTTGTAGGGTTTTGGAAGAGAGGGTTAGTCATCAATCGCACTTGTTCAGTCTGCCATCTTGAACCAGGGATCTTTATGCTGAAGAACAACCAGTACTAAAACATCTAGATCCAGCCTGGGTTCAGATGCTGGCTTTAGTACATGAATAGCTGTTTTACCATGGGTAAGTTACAGAAACTCTCTATACCTTAAAGCACTCCATCAGAGTTAACTATTATTATTATTATTATTATTATTATTATTATTATTATTATTATTGTACAGCATTGACTATGTGCCAGCACCTATAGCAAAGGCAATGGGTCTCTGTCAAGATGAAAATTTCAGGTTAGCTGCTGCACTTTCCAGCCCCAAACTGGTATCACCAGTTTCCCCACTCTGGTCTATACCGTGTAAATACAGTATGTACCCTAAGTAAATTATCAAGCAGGTGGAAGTTCTAGTTGTGCAAATACAGCTGGTAACAATGTAAATACAATATTTAAATGAACTAGAGGCCAGCAAGGCAGGGCAGTTGTTTACAAATGTAGTTGAATCCCTTCTGTTTTAAGTACAACAGCCATGGGCATCATTTCCCCCAAATGACTTACCCACACATTTATTTCTCAGCATCAAAATCATGTTGTCTATTACTTGTTTTGCAGGGCAAATGACACCATCTGGACCCTAGAAACAGCACATGCTTGATGCAGTCACCCTCCCCCAAGCCAGTATCTTAACCAAAGTCTCCTCCCCCGTTAAATGAGCTTCCTTCATGTTTTCCTTTCTTCTGGTCCGCTTAGCTTTCATGTTCCTCCCTCTGCTCTCTTTGTCCTACTGAGCAGACAGCAAACCTGCAGGTTCTGTGATCCTGCTGCTCAGCTTTAAAACAAAAACCAAAAACAAAACCATGCTGCAATTTGTGAACTTTCTCTCCTGGAAGGCATGAACCATCAGCTTTCCTGAAGGTAGCTACTGCAAAGCATTGGTCTTACAGAAGAAAAGGACTGAAGAAGGAAAGAGAAAGGGACACAGACAAAGAAAGGAAGGGATGCATTCGGAAGGAGGGAGAGAGGCCAGCTGGCCCCCAGGTTGAACCACATACTCAGCCTTCAAGAAACTGGGCTTCTTTAACATGGGTGCAAGTACCAGCCAAGGTATTTCCACTGCAGATTCACGACCGAGATGAAGATGGCTAGACATTTTTCAAATGCCCTGCCATTCTCTCTGCCTGAAAATGTTCTTTCTCCAATACTTTGTATTCTGATGGCTCTCAACCCTAGCTTCAAACCCCAAACCCCTGCTTCTAGATAACAGCCTCACAACAGATTATTCAGGAGCTCATGTATTTACAAGCCTGGAAGGTGATCCTGAAAGCTTTGCAGGTATATTCTTCTTTGACTCCACCCACACTCCAGTGAGCACAGCTGCATCTGCTCAGTTATGCTTTCTTCTTCCAGACACTGCCACCAATGCTGAGAAACACAAGATGCCAGGCCTTGGGAATCAATGATAGATCCACAGCTGAACTGCTTGAAGACAGGGTTTGACCAAGTATCTAGTGTGGCATCTCTTCCAGTTTTCCCATTTATAGCACGTTTTCATTTTTCAAATTTCAGAATTTATTATATCCCTCCCCTTTCTCTCTCTCTCTCTCTCTCTCTCTCTCTCTCTCTCTGTATGTGTGTGTGTGTGCCTGTCTCCCCTCTCTGTCTCCCTCCTCCCTCACCACCTTAAGATTCAGACATGTGCCTACTGAACACAAATCTCAATGGAAGCCACCTCTTTGAACTAGAATTGACCAAGATGAGGGCCCCATTTACCAGGTCAGCTTGTTCTCTGGTTCCCTCTTTGTTAAGGGTGAGTTTTCTCCCAAGAAGCCCTTATGCAAACTGATGTCTGGTTGGCAAGCTCAACAGCTCTATACAGACATACCCAGACATGCCATACCCCCATGTGTGGGCACAGCTGATACCCACTTGATCCCAGTAAAACATTCATAATCCCTTTCATGCTGTCATTGCTTTCACCCAACAATTCCACCACAGAGAGTGAAGATATAATTTTTTTTATTGACCAGGGCCCTTGGGTGCTTCTTGAGTGTGGCTTTCAGGGACAATGACATCACATGTTAAATAACTCTTTGCTAAAGAGCTCTGAGTACAAACAACTGCTATTCTCTAAGAACAAAGTGAGCAGGTCCTATCCCTCTCCTATGCTTTGGCCTCCTGTCTGGGAATCTGTCCCCCCAACTCTTGTCCATCCCCAGAATTGACTGGTTTAGTCCTGTTGGGTCCCAGGTTACTTGGGGGCAGGCAGAGCTGTCTTTGGCACAAAAGTGGAAGCAAGTCCATATGGATCATCTAGGCTCCAGCCAGTGTCTAAAGGTACAGCCACTGGATCCTTAGATTTACCTCCATCTGGGTTCTTGGCTAATTTCTTGGCTGTAGAGGAAGATTATTCTACTTTCCTTGGGCCATTTCTTCATTCCCTACTTCTGATTTTTATGGTAGGTCCAGGATGCAAACAACACAGTTTTCAACCTGTTCTCTCTTTGGGGGGAATCTCTGCCTGCATTGCACATAGCCTCGGGGTCCTGCTCACCCCTGGGCAATAGCAAGCACTTAATTTATACTGAACCCATTGGACCCTTTTCCTCTCTGGATTTTGAATCTTGAGCAGAATGATCCAGGAATGAAAGTGATGACTTTGTAGTACAGCTACTCTGCCCAAGCTTCCTAAAGGGGCTGCTAATTCCTACTCCCTAGATCCCTGAGATGCCCTTTTTCCTCTTTCCAAAAGCTGACCTATTCAGCCTTCTTTACAATTCTGTGACTTTTATTATAGTCTTCCAATAAATCCCTTTTTGCTTAAGTTAGCCTAAATCTGTCTCTGTTGCTTGCCACCAAAAAGTACTACCTGATAGGGATGGCCCTCTCACCATCATTCTCTGTTGCCTGGGTATCCTTTCCCAAAAGCTGTTAATTTTAGAGCCAGGAAGCTCAAGATCTTCCCCACTGCCACATTCCTGCAAGATCCAGGCAAACTTCAGCTTCTGATTCCTTGTACCTTCTTTCAGAAAGCAGCCATCCTCAGTTTAAACAACAAAAATCCTCCATCCATGATCCCTTTTAAATAACATTGCATTTATCAGGCAGGATTCAACAGAATGGAAAACAGAACCATTCTAAGTATTGAAAACAGGTCATTTAATGCTGAGATTTGGGTTTCCAAGTGACAGAAGAGCTGATAAACCAAACCGAAGATGGTGAAGCAACTCAGAGCTTAGCTATAGCAGAAATTGCTACCAGCCCTAGGCTGTAAGGACAAAAGGAGGTGATGTTACTGGTGCTCAGGGTTTAGGGCCACTGGAGCAAACTGGGACCATGGTAAGCACATCTGATGAGAGCTGGAGTCAAGGAGAAGATGCAGTGACTGCTGAAGATGCCACCTGTGGCAGAGGGAAGGGGAGAAACACCTGGGTTCTCTTTTCTTCCTGTCCTCTCATCTCTTACCTCCCATGTTCAAGCTAGCTGTAACCCAGCCAGCAGAGGAGTCCAAGAAAGGAGCCTGGGAGGTCAGTTTCACTGTGGCACAGAGCAAAGCAGAAGGACAAGGAACGGATCTGAGAGGACACAGAATACAGACAGCACCTGCTTCATTATTTAAATTATATTTGCTAAAGTATTATTTAATGTTTAGAATAAAATGACTTTAGCATTTAAATAAATAGCATGCAATATGTGTATATCAAGGTTCAAAAGGTATGCACAATTTTAATTCCTTATTAAATTAGATATTATCACACAAAACACAATAGGAAAGTCTTCTCGACTAGAAAATGCTTTGTATGTTGATTGTGTTCTCAATGTAATCAACAGGCCTGTTTCTTTCTTTACTGTTTGTGTTGATGACACTGTCTTGTACTCATACATTGTACAGATATTTGTAGGGAGAAGGGATACAGTAACCCCCAAACTGCAGTTGCAAGGGCAGAAGCAATGCCCAGTGTCCCCAAACCTCCAGGCCCCAGAGACATGAGAGAAGAAACATGGCAGTTACCACTTGGTGATTTACGAACTCAAATCACCGAGTTCTTCCCCAAGCCTGCTGCCTTCTCTTCTGTAATTTCCTTGCTGCTGATTACTGTAAGGCAGACTGGCCTCACATCAGAGCCCAGAGAAGGGGGAGTGACACAGTGACGTGACAATAGTGCAATGATAAAACAGGATTCTTTTTCTTATCTAAGGTGTTAGAATGTGTATAAACAAACACTTTTGTTAGGCGATTTGTTTTAGTTTAGTTTTGCTATTTTAACTACACAAGCAAGACAAGCATGATGTGAGCACTCCATTTTGTCAGTCTGTGCTGTCTGAAATCGAGGCTCCTGCATTCTGTCCTAGCTTATGTAATTCTGAGAAAGCAGTTCTGGTGCAGTGTTTAGGCTCAGTCCCCATCAAAGCAGTGCTGGCCGTCCTCCCTACGGTAGTAATGAAATGGTAAGTCTAGGAATGGGATGGGGAGTGGCGGATGTCAGGAGAGGGCACAGAGTAGGCCCTCGATAATCCTTACTGCACAGATATTGAATGGCAGAGTCAAGAACAGAGACTGGGTTGGGTCCCACCACACTGGGCTCAGGTGCCCCTGCTGGCACAGACCCTGGCATTGCTCTCCAGAGGGGAGGCTAAAGCTCCACCTGTGATCCATCTGGGTCTAGGTGTGTTTCTCCAGGGTAAAGACTGGCAACAGCTGAAGCCTCCACTTGGATGTTCCATGGACACCTAAAGCTAAATGTGTTGGCACATGAATTTGTTACTCTCTACCGTTGACCTACCCCTCCAGTCATTTGTATCTCAGGTAATGGTACCTCCAGCTATTCAGTTGTTATGTTAGAAACCAGGATCTCATCCTTGATACCACACTCCCTACCATCAGCCTCACTATGCCCCTACCAGCATCTAATTTATTCTACCTCCCAAACATGCCATCAATCTGTGCCCTTCTCTTCATCCCCACAGCCAGGTCACCTGTGATTTAATATTTGGACTACATAGTCACTTCCTCACTGATTATTCTGGACATATTTTCTACACAGCAGTTATCCATTCATTCATTTCTCAGTTGTTTGCTGAGTACCTATGGAGTGTTAGGTGCTAGGGATATGGTAGTGAGCAAAACAAAGCCCTCATCCTCATGGAACTAATATTCTCACAGAAGCCAGTTATGGCTCCTAAAGCACAGATATTCTCATGTCTGTCCCCAGATTAAAACACATCAATGGCATCCCTCTGTCCTCAGCACAAAATCCAAACTCCCTAAGACACCTTCCTCTCTAGCTCATGGCATCCCAGTATTTCCTGTGCTCACCTTCCCAGCTACATGGAATCAATTTCAGTTACCCAAATGCACCAAGCCTTCGCATATCCTAGAATATTCTAACCACCTCCCCCAACTTGCCTATCAGCTACTCACCCTTCAGTTCTCAACTTGGAGCTCTCTTGGCCAGGGTTGGTTGCCAACTATGATGAGTTGAGTCTTGTTGGGGATAATGGAATTTGGAGGATGCCCAAAATTCCTGAGACCTGAAACCTGTCCTGCCACAGCCACTACTGCCCATCCCTTCTCCCCAAGCCTTTGAAAGAAATATGAGCCCAGAGAATAAGCCCAAACAAATGCACACTTTTTCTTTCTCTGAGGTTCTGGCCTCTGGTTGTGCTGGATTGAATAATGTGAAGGATTTTACTGACCTAGGCTGGAGGGAAACCTAACTGATCTCAGAATAGGATATTTTCTATTTTTGGCTTCTAAGTATTTGTATTATTCTGTTCTCATGCTGCTATAAGGACATCCCCAAGACTGGGTAATTTATAAAGGAAAGAGGTTTAATGGACTCAGTTCCACATGACTGGGGAGGCCTCATGATCATGGCAGAAAGCGAAGGAAGAACAAAGGAATGTCTTAGGAGGCAGCAAGCAAGAGAGTATGTGCAGGGGAGCTGCCCTTTATAAAACCATCAGATCTTATGAGACTTATTCACTATCACGAGAACAGCACAAGAAAAACCTCATAGCTACTGCTGTTGCTGCTTTTTTTTTTTTGGAGACAGGGTCTCAGTCTGTCACCCAGGCTGGAGTTCAGTGGCACGATTATAACTCACTAAAGCCTCAAACTCATGGGCTCAAGCAATCTTCCTGCCTCAGCCTCCCAAGTAGCTACAACTACAGGTACACATCACCACATCCAGCTCTTTTTTTAAAATAATTTTTTGTAGAGACAGGGTCTCACTGTGTTGCTAAGGATAATCTTGAACTCAAGCAATCCTCCCACCTCAGCCATCCAAAGTGCTGGGATTACAGGTGTGATCCCTTTTTCTGCATTTCTCTCAACTTCCAGGCCATTCTGCTGTTTAAGTTTATCTCTTAGATCCAAACTTCCCAAACGAGGATGTGATTAGATCTGTTGATTACTATTCATAGAGAGTCCTGTATGAGGACTATAGGTCTAGAGCCACTTTCCTCAGAAAGGCTAAGGATGTGGCAAACACACAGAGTGAACGGAGCCCACTCTAGTCCAGCATTTCAGGCTCAACTTGTGCAAACCTAAGCATGTCATCTTCACTCACAGGTCTGCTTGTTCACTCTGTGTTCCTTAACTCAGTGAATGTTCCACTGTAGACACCTGGTCTTCCAAACAAAGTCCCCTCTTGTAACCTACCTCTCCAGCCTAATCTCCTTCCACTCCCATTGTGCCAGAACTATCTGAACTTCTCAATACATATTTCAAAAAATGAAATCAGCTCTTCCAACTTTCTGGCCAATGCACTCTTCCTTCAACTACACTCCACACCAGGGCGCTTTGTTTGTACTTCTCTGTCTCTACTTGTATTTTCTTTCCTCTACAAGATCCCAACCTAGAAAGTTTTAACATCCTCTTTTGCTAGACTATGAACCATCTGGGGCAGGAATTATGTCTCAGTAATCTTTGGAGCTGGCCAAGGTGAGTGTCAGTGAGTTTCTAAAGACTAACTCAGCAACAACCTTCAAACATCCTTCCCCTAGAGTTTAGGACACACAGTCTTACTAGTCCTCCATCCCTTGGTCCAGCAGCTCACCTTTGAGACCCCATAGCCTGGTAGGGTCCCACCTGCCCTCTCTTTTGATGGAGTTGGCTCAGGTGTGAATGGGTCTGAGGACTGGGTCCTGAAAACACATTTTTCTAAAGAGTGACAACAGCTGAGAGGATGCAGTTATGACCTAGGTGGTCCTTTGCCTGGCTTCCCAGGGGCTTTGGGCTGCCTGGCTGCTCCAAGTGCCTCTCTGTGAAATGAGCCAATTTCCTCCTGCTCTGTTGATTTCTGTTGTGATGCTGCAGGACTCCCAGCCCGAGAGTGACTCAGCTGATTTGCCTTCTGCATGCCTGGATTGGTGTAGGAGGGGCAGACTGATAGGAGTGAAGCTGGAACAAAGGTTTGAGTCTTATGGTCATGAGGAGGCCTGGCCTCATGCCCATAAGACCATAGAGAGGGCTGGGAGGGTTAAGGTCTGGTCCTGTACTTACTCCAGGAACAGGACAGAGGCTGTGAGAACTCTGCCAGCTCAGAAAGTGTTTAAGAGGTTGCAGTGTTGTCACTGAAGCCCAGGCTTCAAGATTCTCCCAACAGGCAGCCAGAAATAGTGATAAGGAGACCAGGGGCAGGTGATACAAATCAAGAAGTATTTGGGCCCTCACAGCAAGATTGAGATGGAAGCAATCTTTCTACAGAGCTGGGGAAGGAAGCAAATTAAACAAGCAAATCAGAGTGAGATACAAAGCAGAAACCAGCTCTGTGAGTCTGGGCATAGGCTAGGTGGGAAGGAGAGACCTCAGACTTAGAGGCATCCTCATGCATTCATCACCCTGTGCTGGGCTCCAGAGATGAAGAGATAGTTGATTACGGCTCCTGCCCTGAGGAAATCCCTGCTTGAGTTCAGTGGGGAATCCCCCAGACACATAAATAGAAACTACCATAAAACATGGTCAAGGGGCTGGGCATGGTGGTTCATGCCCGTAATCCCAGGGCTTTGGGAGGCCGAGGTGGGAGGATCATTTATTTGTGCCCAGGAGTTCGAGATCAGCCAGGGAAACATGGAGACTCCGTCTTTACAAAAAAAAAAAAAATTAGCCAGGTGTGGTAGTGTGCCAATGTAGTACCAGCTACTCAGGAGGCTGAGGCAGGAGGATTGCTTGAGACTAGGAATTTGAGGCTACAGTCAGGTATGATGGAGTCGACTCCAGCTGGGTGACAGGGCAATACCTTGCCTCTAAAAAACAAACAACAACAACGAAAACATGGTCAAGGCAGTGGCAGAGGTGAGCACAGAAGCTGTGGAGCACAGATGAGGAGGACTTAACTCTGCCTTTTTCAAAGGAGGGCTTGAGGGTCCGTCACAGTGGAAGGGAGGGTCTGAGGGTTCTCCATAGCAGAGGTGAGATGGAACTTAAAGGAGGTAAAAGCATTTGCTAGGTGGGAAAGATAGTCCATGCATAGGCATGGAGGTGTGTTAGAGCAAAGCCTATTTGGGGCACTGTAGGAAACTGGGTGGGACTAATACTTTGAGTGGATATGAGCACATGGATATGAGCACGTGGCAGCAAATGTTGCCGATATTGACAGCAGGCAGAAGAAAAGGCCTTATTCCTGCATATGGTTTTAGAGATCCCACCCAGTATTTAAACCAATCAAATTACAATTCCTCCTCTTAAGAAGGGGAGATGGTTTGCTGCTGTTTAGTTTGAGTTCCTTTTTTTTTTTTTTTTTAAGTGTAGGAAGATAACTTGGTCTGACCTCAGGCAGAGAGGAAGACTAAAGCAAAAATAAGAGAGAATTGCATTTCAGTGGGTAATCAGATGTCCAGGACTCAACCCCAAACACACAGGATGCTGGAACAGGAGCAGTATGACTAACTTTAACCTACCCTTGCTTTTGATGGAGCCCCTGCCCAGTTGGTATTGGTTCAGGTATGATCTGGGGCAACCTCAGCTGGGTCTCCAGATGTTGTAGTAGAGATTAGGTGATAGTCAAAAGAGCTGGGAGCCTGCTGGGAAGGCACTTGCATGATCAAGAGGAAAGAGTACATTTTTAGGTTCAGAGTTCAAATACAGCTTACTAGCTATGTGTCCTTAAGCAAGTTACTCAGTTTCTCTGAGACACTGGGTCCTCAGCTATAAAGCAGGAATCACAGCACCTGCTTCCTAGGAATGTTGTAAGGACAAATGAGATAATCCATGTGAAAGAATCTGGTACGTATTGGATGTTCATTTAAAGGGAATTATCTTCTGCTTCTCTCTCATGAACCTGCCTCAAGAAGCCAAGAGAAGGGGAGGAGGCTTTATTTAACATGCATAATGGGTTAATACCTGAATATATAAAGAACTCTTTTAATCAATAAGAGGAAGAATAGCCCAACAGAACAATAGACAAATGATAGACATAATTAATAAAAATATATATTAATAGTTATTATTATACATTTAATATATACATAAAAATACACAGCCATATACATACAAATTTCATTAACCAAATTGGTGAATTGTAACAATAATAAAATATCATTTCCACTTATCAGCTTGACAAAGTTTATCAAGCATTTTACCATAAGTGCAGTGTGCTTCCTTGCACAATTGATAAATCATTTGTATTCTCTTTCTGTAAATTACCCATACCTACCTTTCATCCATTTTTCTGACACAGTGTTAGTCTTTTTTTAATTGGTGCATAAAAAATTTGCACCAATTAAAAAAAGCTCTTTATGTATTTGATTTTAACCTTTTGATTGACCTGAGTGTAATAAATATTTTCTAGTTTGTCATTTGTCTTTTGACTTTGTTTATGGTATTTTGGTTGTACAGAAGTTAAAACTTTTTTATGCAGTCAAAATCATCAATGAATGTTTTCCATTTCTGGCTTGGCAAAGAGGCTAAAGTTTCACAATATACAGTATGGGAAAGGCTATCCCTAATATGAGATGTCTGGCTTGGGCTAGCTTAGACTGAACCCACTTTACATTTAGATCTCCTAAGTCTCACTTCCCTGATTCTAAGTTTTATATGATGTAGTCTGTCTTTGAAGATTTGGCTTCCCAATAGGTATGAGCCCAGGGAGAAACTGATCACACTGACCTGAGTATTCTGGTCCTTTCCAAAAGCTGTATTTCTCATTGGAAATTAATTGACTATGATCTGGTTAATACATTGGTCTAATGAATTTGATAAGTATGAATCTGCCCTAGAGATAGATCTCTTCTCAGTACTGAAAAAAATCAGGTTTTTGAGCTATAAGTCTGACAGCCAGACTCGGCTGTAATTCACCCAGACTTTGCTGAAAAATGTTAGTCTTACCACCTTTTCTTAGAGATAATTCCCCAACATTTCTATTACTATGCAAATACCTTTCTCAGTAATAAGCCGTGAAGGTAAATGTGCCAGAAACTCCATAACTAATAATAATTCAGAATCAACCCTACCCCCTAATTAAGTACTTGCTAGGTGCCCAACACTGTTCTTGGTGCATTTAATGAAGTGTTTAGCAGCCACACATTTCTGTGATGTATACAATCTTTTTATTTATTATTATTTTTTGAGATGGAGTCTTTCTCTACCACCCAGGCTGGAGTGCAGTGGGGCAATCTCAGCTCACTGCAACCTCTGCCTCTCAGGTTCAAGTGATTCTCCTGCCTCAGCCTCCCAAGTAGCTGAGATTACAGGTGCACACCACCACGCCTAGCTAATTTTTGTATTTTTAACAGAGACGGGGGTTTCTCAATGTTGGCCAGGCTGGTCTCAAACTCCTGACCTCAGGTGACCTGCCCACCTCAGCCTCCCAAAGTGCTGGGATTATAGGCGTGAGCCACCGTGCCCGGCTGATGTATACAATCTTAGTTTCTAATTTACACATGAAGAAATAGAGGCCCAGAGAGATGGAGTAACTTTACCAAAATTACGAAGTCAAGCACCTGGTGCTGCCCGTATTTGAACCCTGAACTGTCTGCTTTCTTATGTGCTTGCATTTGTAATATTTGATTATGACCCTGTCTTGAAACATCCCTTTAGTTTAGGGAGCTTCAAACTGTTATCCAATTATTCTAGTAACCATCCCAGTAATAAGTTGATAACCTCCTTCCCACTAACTTCTCCCTCTCTCTCTGAATTTTCAGATCTCCTGTACTAAATCATGCACGTGAGCACTCTGTGGATAACACACAGGGACCTCCTGCCAAATCCCTCTTCCCAGAAAACGTGAGTCTTCATTCTTCCACTAGTTTCATTGTGGCTGTGTCGAATTTAAACTATAAAGGGTTTCCTGTACATTGTCTTCTAGCCAGAAGGATTAGCTTTAGGCTGACACATTCCATATAAGGTCTTAAGCCTCAAGGAAAGTATCTTTCCTTTACACTTTTCCAAAGTATCCATTTAGCTCTTTATTTTCTGAATGTGAATATAGAACTTTATTTACCAGTTTCAGATCTTTAGTAATGCTCAAATAACTAAAATTGACCAGTCTATAATTGAATTGAGTTATTTGGAGGATATAAAAATACTGTGCAATTTCATTTTATGTGCTGCTATTTTATGAGGGCTAGAAAAAGTTCTGTAGACAGAAAAGGGAAAAATAGAAAGAGAGATTGCTATTGTGCTGCAGGAAGAAACAAGGGAGAGAGAAACCTAGGAAGAAAGAAGGGGAATTAATAATTGATTATCACCTACTGTTGCCAGTCACTGTGCGAGATGCTTCATGTGCATCATCTTGTTTAATCCCCTCTAATCACCGAGGGACATAGATTTATTGCATCCATTTCATGAATTAGGAAATTGAGAGTCAGAAAGGTTAAGTAACTCACTTAAGGGCACACAGCTAGTTCATGCAGAGTTGGGATTTGAGTACAGTTCTCTTAGATCCTCAGTGTGCTGGGTACAGAATGGAAGAACAGATCACAAAACTCAAACTGAAGTCTAGCAGATAACTGAAAAGATCAAAGGGAAACTAACTGGAGATGAGAAAAGAGAAGGATGATCAGAGTGACAGAAGAGGATGTACTAGCCTTTGGTAAGAGGTAGGGTTTCCGAATCTACCAGCCTAGAACAAGGCAGGGGCAGGTGGCTGGAGCTGGAACTGATGGATTTCGGGATGGGATATGGCTAGAACCTCGTCAAGTCAGACAGCATGCTTGTTCAAGGACAGCCAAGTGAAGAGGATCTGAGTGAAGGCAAAGAGATGGTTGACCTGGCCCAGAGACAGGGGCTCTGGCCTCTCTGGAGGCAGAGGGGACTCTAGGAAGAGGGAGCCCTGAATCTGATGGTTGGCTCTTCCATTTAGAAGAAGTACTCTCCCTGTCAAAGTCTTCCATCAGGAAAGCCAGACTTCATTGTCATAGTATTAATAATGCCCTAGCAACCCATCAAGAACTTTCCTGAGTAGGAATGCCACAGGAAGGTTTCCATTCATTCAAAAAAGTGCCTATGGGGTACTTTTCCATTTGCCAGGTATGACCTAATAGATGGGGAGAAAATGGTAGGCAAAAATACTTTGATCTCTGTCCTTATGCAGCTCACAGTCTAATGGAAGAGATGGTTACTAATCACATTATCATACAAATAAAGGCAAAACTACTAATTTAATAAGCTCTCCAAAGCAAAGGTACACAATACTATAAGAGTATATTTAATAAGGTTTCCTTGAGAAAGCAATGCTTGTGCTGCGATGCAGGGAATTAGAAGTTAATTACTTAAAGGAAGAGTATTATATTCCAGATAGAGAAACCATCAAGTGCAAAGGTCCCTTGTTTTAACTGGTTCATCCTGGAGGACGGAGGCTTAGTCCACGTTCAGAGCTTTACACACAATTTACAGACTATCTGGATGTCTCCTTTTCTAACTGGAAACTCCCCTAATCTCCAACAAATCCACATTTCATGTCAAAGATAGTGTTTATCTCTAAGCATGAGATACTTTTTTTTTTTCCTTATTTATTTATTTATTTATTTATTTATTTATTCATTCTGAGACAGAGTTTCTCTCTTATTGCCCAGGCTGGAGTGCAATGGCGCAATCTCGGCTCACTGCAACCTCTGCCTCCCAGGTTCAAGTACTTCTCCTGCCTCAGCCTCCCAAGTACCTGGTATTACAGGTGCCCACCACTACGCCCAGCTAATTTTTATATTTTTAGTAGAAATGGGTTTCACCATGTTGGCCTGGCTGGTCTCTGAACTCCTGACTTCAGGTGATCCGCCTGCCTCGGCTTTCCAAAGTGCTGCGATTACAGGTATGAACCACCGCACCCAGCTTATGTGTATGTGTGTGTGTGCATATATATATATATACATATATATATATATATTTTTTTTTTTTTGGAGACAGTCTTGTCCTGTCTCCCAGGCTAAAGTGCAGTGGCACAATCATAGCTCACTACAGCCTCAAACTCTCAGGCTCAAGCGATTCTCCTCCTCAGCCTCCCAAATAGCTGGAACTATAGGCACGCAGCACCTTGCCCACTTAATTTTTTTATTTTTTGTAGAGATTGGGTCTCACTGTGTTGCCCAGCCTAGTCTTGAACTCCTGGCCTCAAGCGATCCTCTGCCTTGCCTCTCACGGTGTTGAGATTGCAGGTGTCAACCACTGCACCCGGCCATGAAAGGCTTTTTATGTATTTATGCATAACACACATGTGTAAATACCCATATATCTAATCATATCTCTAACCAAGTATCTACTTATTCATGTATTCACTGATTACCCATTCATATATCTATTTAATCATTCATCACCAATAATCAACCCATGTATCTGTCTACCAATCCACCAGACAACCATCCCTTCATGTATCTATACGTCTACCACATTTTATCTCTCTCTGTGTTAATATATCCATTTATCCATCAATCCACCCACCTATTCTTTCATTTACCCATGAATCTATCTATTCATTTCTGTATCCATGTATCCATGTATTCACTTATTCCTTCCTCTAGTCAACCAATCATTTATTCATGTATCTATTCCCCCATTCTCTCCATCCACCCAACCATGTGTTTATCCATTTATCATTCATCCAAGTATTCATCTATCTTCCATCCATTTATTTACCCATTAATGTATTCAATCATTTCTATTGCTGTGGTGACAAATTACCACAAACTTAGTGGCTTAAGACAATAAAGATTTATTATTTTTACTTCTAGAGGTCAGAAGCCCAAAATGTGTCTGAAGGGGCCAAAACCAAAGTGTTGACAGAGCCGTAGTCCTTCTGGAGGCTATAGGGGTTAATCTGTTTTCTTGACTTTTCCTGCTTGAGCTTGCCTGCATTCCTGGTCTCATGGTCTCTTCCTCCAACTTCAAAGCCAGCAGCATAGCATCTTCACATATCTATCTGACTCTGTCCCTCCTGCTCCACTTGCACTTATAAGGACCCTTGGGATTACATTGGGCCCACACAGATAATCCAGGGTAATCTCACCCATCTCAAGAAAAAATGATCAGCAACCTTAATTCTTTTTTGTCATGCAATCTGGCATATTAAAACTTTCAATAATTAAGATATGAACATCTTTGGGGGTCCATTCTTCTGCCTACCACAACATCCATTCATTTATGCATTCATCTTTCCATTTATTCATTAATACATCTTTGTGCTCATCCACCAATCCATCACTTTGGTCATCCATTCACTCATATGGATGTCTGTATGTACCTATTTATCTGTCTATCTATCTTTCTATCCATACATACATCCAATCCAATTCTCCATTTATTTGTTCATTCATCCAACTAATCATTCACTTGCCCACCATTCATTTATCAGTAACATCAGCCATCCATCCTAATTTTATTAAATCCATTTATTCATTCATTCATTCATTCACCAATCATCCATGCATCAATTTATCCATCTATTCAACCCTCCATCTAATCATTCATGAGCTACCCTTATCTGCCTTGCCTCTGACCCTTTAGTTATAATAAACAGTACCCTTCTAAGACCTCAAAGACACACTCTCTCTGTCTCTCTCTCTCTCCCTGCTCTTTCTCCCTCTCTCCATCTCTCTGTCCCTGTTTCTACTCTGTCTCTGTCTTTCTCTCTCTCTCTCTCTCTCTCTCTCACACACACACACACACAATTTGGACCTACTTACCAAAACAGATCATTCTATCTGAATCTTTGTCATTCTTCTCAATCACCTTTTTATTTGATTGTAGCTCCTAACCCTGACTCAGTTTTGCCTGTGGTACTTTGTACTGGCTTATGCCAATGGATCTTTCCGGAATCTTACTTAGTTTACAGAGCCATGCCAGTATTGATTTTGTCTGTATTGAACCAGATATGCCTTTCTCCTGGTTATGCCCAGAAGGAGTGAGGGCAATAGGTAACCCTACAATATGTGAATGTGTAGGGAAGTACTGGGTTAAAACTGTGCATCCCAATATCTTTTCTGCTACATGCCCTCCCTCTCTGTGAAGACGTTTAGATGCAACCCATACTCCTCACAATCTATGCTGGGTATTTTTTCCAAGGAAATGAGACAAATAGTTCTGTAAAATATTTGTGGTATGACGGTCATAAAAGCATTTTGCAACTACTTGAATAATAAAAAAATTAAAGAGCTCAAAATTGCCATTATATAAGAAAAGCTAAACAAATATGGCTAGTTTTATTTTGTTTTGTTTTGTTTTGTTTCTTTTGTTTTAAACAGAGTCTTGCTGTGTCACCCAGGTTGGAGTGCAGTGGCGCAATCCTCGGCTCACTGCAAGTTCCGCCTCCTAGGTTCAAGCGATTCTCCTGCCTCAGTCTCCCGAGTAGCTGGGACTACAGGCACCTGCCACAACACCTGGCTAATTTTTTTTTTTTTTTTTTTTTTTTTGTATTTTGAGTAGAGATGGGGTTTCACTGTGTTAGCCAGGATGGTCTCGATCTCCTGACCTCGTGGTCCGCCCGCCTCGGCCTCCCAAAGTGCTGGGATTACAGGAGTGAGCCACTGCGCCCGGCCGGCTAGTTTTATTTATTTTTTATTTATTTTTTATTTTTTTTTTTTGAGACGGAGTCTCGCTCTGTCGCCCAGGCTGGAGTGCAGTGGCTGGATCTCAGCTCACTGCAAGCTCCGCCTCCTGGGTTTACACCATTCTCCTGCCTCAGCCTCCCGAGTAGCTGGGACTACAGGCGCCCACCACCTCGCCCGGCTAATTTTTTTTTTTATTTTTTAGTAGAGACGGGGTTTCACCGGGTTAGCCAGGATGGTCTCGATCTCCTGACCTCGTGATCTGCCCATCTCGGCCTCCCAAAGTGCTGGGATTACAGGCTTGAGCCACGGCGCCCGGCCCGGCTAGTTTTATTTTTAACAAGTTTTGGTTTTTGCCCCAGGCTTTCCCCTCACAGGTACTAGTAATAAGGTGAGAAAGCATATACTCCTGAAGCAAAAGGATAAGCAGTGGCAGTAACCATGAACATCACCACTCACAAACATGACCATAATTTATAGTTGTCAAAACTGTTAATGGTCTCTCATCACAGGCTGAGACGTAGATAAGTTAGACTGAGGGTAGTGTGAAATTCCCAGTGCTGAACTAAAATGCCTCCCTCTGCCTTGTTGCTCAGGAAAGCACATCAGAATGCAAATGAATAGGAATGACATTATTATAAGAATAACTGTTCCTATTTATTTATTTATTTGAGATGGAGTTTCACTCTTGTTGCCTAGACTGGAGTGCAATGGTGTGATCTCAGCTCACGGCAACCTCTGCCTCCTGGATTCAAGCGATTCTCCTGCCTCAGCCTCTGAAGTAGCCAGGATTACAGGCATGCACCACCATGCCCAGCTAATTTTGTATATTTAGTAGAGACAGGATTTCTCCATGTTGGTCAGGCTGGTCTTGAACTCCCAACCTCAGGTGATCCACCTGCCTCAGCCTCCCAAAATGCTGGGATTACGGGGGTGAGCCACTGCACCGGCCTCCTGTTTATTTTTTTTTTTAAAGAAGGCAAATCATTCAGACTGTGGTGCTTTATTGGTAACAAATTACTGGCCATAGACTCATGACTGATCATGTCAAGATGTGACCACTGAGAAGCGTGGCTAAATGACTGCTAGATTTCTGAACATGTTTAAGGTCAATAAGCCATCATGCACATAAGTTAAAACTGGAGTGAAGTTGTTTGGGTGAGTCAGAGTGGCCCAGCTCCTCTCCTGGAGATACCATTCATTTGTTGGGTATGCAGAAGTGTTGAGACTCCTTTATGGAGCTCAACACTGGTCCATGAGGCCATAGTTCATACTACTTCAAAATCTTTCAAGAAAAATGTAATGGAAAATGTGATGTTATCAGAGCCTTGGCCAAAATAGTATTTCAGAAATGAATGAGGAAGTACAATTCCTTGTGATCAGCAGTCTGGTCTGGGAAGATGTCACTCCTCAACAGTTGGATGATTCTAGAGCCCTGAGTCAAAAGATTTTGAAGGCACTAACTTTTCAACAATGTAAGATCACTGGTTTATAAACATAAGCTCTGGCCAGCACTAAGACATCAGTGAACTATACATAAAAGGTTTATACTTTGAGCCTGGGAAACATAGTGAGACCCTATCTCTACAAAAATAAAAATAAAAAACAAAAAATTAGACAACACAGTGGTGTGTACCTGTAGTCCCACCTACTTGTAGGATCACTTGAGCCCAGAAGTTTAAGGCTGCAGTGAGCTGTGATCATGTTGCTACACTTCAGCCTGGGTGACAGGAAGACCCTGTGTATAAAAATAAAAAATAATAATTTTAAAAAAGGCATCTCTGAGAAACTGCCTAGATAGGGCTTATACCAATTTTACAGATGAAATTGACTATAGCAAAAAGTCAATGTCCCAAGATAGCAATTAGGTTTCATACTGCGAGCCATTCCTAGTTGACTAATAATGTCTGCCTGGCCAGGTGCGGTGTCTCACACCTGTAATCCCAGCACTTCGGGAGGCCAATGCGAGCAGATCACTTGAAGTCAGGAGTGCGAGACCAGCCTGGCCAATATGGTGAAATCCCTGGCTCTACTAAAAATACAAAAATTAGCCAGTCGTGGTGTCAGGTGCCTATAGTCCCAGCTACTCAGAAGGCTGAGGCAGGAGAATTGCCTGAAGACAGGAGGCAAAGGTTGCAGTGAGCTGAAATCGTGCCACTGCACTCCAGCCTGGGTGACAGAGCAAGATTCCATCTCAAAACAATATATCATCATCATCATCATAATGTCTGCCTGGAGCTCTGAGTTGATAGGGATTCTGGGGTTAAATACAGGATTGGCAAGAAAGAAGGTGGTAAATTAGCCAGGATTTCTCCATGGATATGGGAGGGAGAAGTAGAAACAGGTATGACACCATTTCCCAACATTTTTCCAGTGTTTTCCATCATTCAACCAACATTTGCTGAGCTCTGCAAGGTACCTGTCAGGTGCTGAGAATACTGAAGAAGAACAAAAAAAAAAAGTTTTAAAAATCTATCTAAATAACTGGAGCCCACAATCCAGTTATTTTTATCATCCCATTCTGTTCCTGATAAAAGATCTTGCTATCTCTTCATCAAAAATTCATTTCCTCTTCTTCCTGGGTACATACAAACTACATTATTCAGCTTCTCTTGTGGTTTGGTGTGGCCATGTAACTGAGTTCTAGTCAATGACATGTGAGCAGAAGTGATATGTGTGACTTCTAGGCTTTTTAAAAGGGGGTGTGTCCTAACCACAATCTCTTCTTGCTAGTTGGATGCAGATGAAGACAAAACCCTAGGGGTGATGTAGTTATGGCATAGAAGGAATCCCCGTGAATCAATAGGTAGAGGATTGTGACTTGTCAACCAAAAATATTTTCCTTTAGACTGGGCGTGGTAGCTCACCCCTGTAATCCCAGCACTTCAGGAGGCCAAGGCGGGCAGATCATCTGAGGTTAGGAGTTTGAGACCAACCTGGCCAACATGGTGAAAACCCATCTCTACTAAAAGTACAAAAATCAGTTCGGCATGGTGGCATGAGCCTGTAATTGCAGCTACTCAGGAGGCTGAGGCAGGAGAATCGCTTGAGCTGGGGAGGCAGAGGTTGTAGTGAGCCAAGATCGTGCCACTGCACGCTAGCCTGGGCAACAGAGTGAGATTCTGTCTCAAAAAAAAAAAAAAAAAAGAAACAAACAAACAAAGAAAAAAAATACTTACCTTGAAGTACTGTATAAGCAAGCAATAAACTTCTTTTTGTTGGAGCCATTATTCTTTTGTGTGTATATTTATTATAGCAGCTAGTGAATATTATACTACCTAATTTGCTCTAAAGTGACCTAGCTTCTTTCAGCCTCCTCTCAACATGCTTTCATCCACTATAGTTGGCACTTAATCCATATTTTCAAGTTAAGTTAGGTGGATATCCTTCATCCTAGCCCAGGAATCTGTATTTGACAGGGGGCAGCAAAAGCACATTGAAGGTCCCTGCTTTATTCCATTCCTACGAAGGAATGACAGTCATGTTTCTTTTTGGCTAGAATATCTTTCATTGTTGCTGTTGGACTCCAAAATTGGTGCTGTAATGACTCCCCAGAGTTGTCATGGGCTCTGAGTCACACAGCCCAGATTTAGCCACAGCTGGGTCCCCTACGTCGGTAGAGCTCAGACTTCAGCATGCATTTAAGCACAGGCTTCTAGCCCCACCCCCAAACTTTCTGATCGAGTTGGTTTGGGTTGGAGTCCAACAGTCTGGATTTTTACCAAGCTCCTAGATGCTGCTGCTGGTCCAGGAACCACACTTTGGGAACCATTAAGTCAGTAAAGCTAAGCTGTTGCTGTTCATCTTTTTTTTTTTTTTTTTTTGAGACAGAGTCTCACTCTGTTGCCCAGGTTGAAGTGTGTTGATGCAATCTTGGCTCACTGCAACCTCCACTTCTCAGGTTCAAACGATTCTCCTGCCTCAGCCTCCTGAGTAGCTGGGATTACAGGCGCCTGCCACCATGCCTGGCTAATTTTTTTGTATTTTTAGTAGAC